>NC_079435.1:19642366-19942366 GCF_903798145.1 Danio aesculapii | reverse complement strand
TATATATATATATATATATATATATATATATATATATATATATATATATATATTTCATTCATTTTCTTTTCGGCTTAGTCCCTTTATTAATCTGGGGTCGCCTCAGCTGAATGAACCACCAACTTAACTAGCATTGGATGCCCTTCCAGCTGCAACCCATCACTGGGAAACATCCATACACACTCATTCACACTCATACACTATGGACAATTTAGCTTACCCAATTCACCTGTACAACATCTTTGGATTTGTGGGGGAAACCGGAACACCAGGAAGAAATCCACGCGATCATGGGGAGAACAAGGCTATCATGCTACCCACTGCGCCACCGTGCATCCCATAAATAAATAAATAAATATATATATATATATATATATATATATATATATATATATATATATATATATATATATATATATATATGTCATGCCATCATAACAATCATAGCAATCATGCCTCAGCCTACATTTTTGCAAAATTTGAAATATGTTCCTTCGGGTGCATTTCGTTGCACATTTCAGATGACAAATCCACTAAAGGGAACTATCTGCCTTTTTGTGAATTTGAAATATGTTACTTGGTGTGTGTTTTGTTGTGTTTCAGAAACACGTCCATCAAGTACACATCCAAGAAAAGTCAGGGCTTGTATTAAAGAACAGCTGCCGATCCATTGACCTAAACCCAAACGAAAGCCCAAAAGCAAACATAAAGGAAAAAGTGCGATACAACTACTAAGATTTACCCCAATCTTAGTTTTTTTCATTTTATGAAATATTGCTTCACTGAATTCGAATCTCAAATTCGAGTCACAAATACAACACTGCACAAGGTGAGCTACCGAGCAAACTGACCATGCCAATAAAGTCTCCATATGGAGATAGAACGTATTCCATATTCTGATTAATAAAGGGACTAAGCTGAAAAGAAAATTAATGAATGAATTTGACCCTGTATTTGTTGATAAAATGTTCATGTTCATAAATCATTAGAGTGAAAAGGAACACAGAGTTTCTGCAGGTTTCTTCAAGTCAAATTTAAGACTTTTTAGGACCCTTTTAGGACCATTTTGAATGAAATACAGGGCTAAACATTAAGAATTTTTTCTAATGGGACAACAGGTTCTGTAAATAGTTGTTGTATTAACGGAAGATCATGTAAAGGAATTTGTTGCTTTAGTTTTCTTTCCCTGATTAGGGAATTTAATCTACAGAATGTGCAGTAAAAATGCAGTAAAAAACAGCTATTTTGAATGATTGTCTCTGCAATAAAAAAAACTTACATATAAAAGAGTTTAGAGATGGATTATTGGTGATTGGGTGATGGCTTGATAGGGCAGTTTTACCTGAACATAGGAAAATTAAGACCTGTTTAAAATGATTTAAGACCGACAATCCAATATTTCTGTGAATTTAAGACTTTTTAAGCCATAAAATTTAGTTTTTGAAATTTAAGACTTTTTAAGATCCAGCGGATACCCTGGGAACAAAAGCTGTTGACATCATGCTACCCAGTAGTGTACATTTTACCTAGAAACTGCTGTCAAAAGCATGTTTAAGTCTATTTTTTTTGGTTTCACAAATTTATAGATGGAAGCACGCATTTCCAATTATTGTTTGTTTGTTTGTTTTTGAATAAAAAAATAAAACCGATATTCTGTAAAAGACTTTAATCAGCATTTTGTCACTAAAATAAACAAGCTTAGTGTTTTCTCTCTTGTTAATATAACATTCAGTTGGCTCAATGGTTAGCACTGTGGCCTCACAGCAAGAAGGTCGCTAGTTTGAGTCCCGGTTGGGTCAGTTGGCATTTCTGTGTGGAGTGTGGAGTGTGGAGGATGTTCTCCCCATGCTGGTGTGGGTTTTCTCCGGGTGCTCCGGTTTCCCCCACAGTCCAAAGACATGCAGTAAAAGTGAATTGATTAAACTAATTTGGTCCTATAGTGTATGTGTGTGAATGAGCGTGTATGGGTGTTTCCCAGTACTGGGTTGCGACTGGAAGAGCATCCACTGTGTAAAACATATGCTGGATAAGTTCATTCTACTGTGGCGACCCCTGATTAAAAAAGGGACTAAGCCGAAGGAAAATTAATGAATGAATAATTAAATATGTACAGCCTTCAAAAGCAAATATTATTCAAATGTCCGTACGTCAGTTCTGGCCACAACTGCACAGTATTTAGACCATTTTGAGGGATGTAAACAAAAACAAGGGTCCTAACATATTTCCTGTTTTACATTTTTAATTTCTAGAGCTGTCGAGAATCCAAAAAGAACCACATAATGATAAATAATGGTATCTAAAATTATGATAGCTGTTTTAACATTAAGTTATGACTGAAAACTGCAATTATGAAATAGTTTGATAACAAGCTGGAAATGTTCAAGGACCAATGACATCACCACACTGAAATGGTCTATACACACCTACATATAGTATTATTAAATACTAAAGCTCATTGAGCACTTGAACGACTTGGCGTCATAGTAAAAAAATGATCCTCTTCTTGCAAAGCTTTTAAATGTAAGTTCTAATTATCTTTCAGTTGTTTTTATTTTTGGTTACATCATGTTCAGTGTGTCAGTACATCAGCACTATATCATCTGCTTTATTTGTTTCTTGGTCTGACTCCTGTTTTTCCTTCTCTCTCAGTTTTATATATTTTCAGCTTCCACTATCGTACTCTCAAGAGGATAGGAAGCATGCTTGCCTTTGAAGCGTAGCTGCTGAGAAAGATGAGAAGATCTGTGTGAGTGAAAGAAAGGGCAGTAGGACAGTTGGGTCACAAGGGCCCTGATTATTTTTGATATTACAGTCATTTCTGTCTCAGGGTGATGAGAGGGATGGTGTAACCCGCATGAGCTACAAAAGACCTGGCGGAATACCAGTTAGTGAGGTTTGTTATGTTATTTTTAAGTAGCTATAAGTGGGTGTAAAAATGTCACGTTTTCGTATTACTCATATGCTAATCCGGTCCCACTTTTAACACATTTTAACTTTGGCATTTACCTTTGCTAGAAATAATGTTTCGGATAATTAGCAGAAGAGCTTTTGACATTTCTGTGTTTACTTTGTTTTGCTGTGTTTGTCGTTCTTTGCTCTGATACAGCAGCATCTCTCAATATTCAGGGCTGAAATTTGTTCTGAAAACCGTGAATTGTAATGGATGACGTGATCGATTGACTTGGCCGTTCACGCCTGAGTGGCTGTTTTTGCTTGATAAAGATTTGATAGCAGCAAACTGATGTAATCTAGCATTTCACACTCCATTCCTAAACCCGTAAATTGAACACATAAATGTAGGCCGAGAATCAGTCTGGCGACAAATGAAGTTCAGTTGAGGATTGCACTAAAAGAATAATCAATTAACTTTGGCACTGACATTTTACAAGAGAGCAGTTCAGTTCAAAGTCACATTTCATCTTTCATAGCAGGGTCACGTTGAGTTCTTCAGCTCTCTTGCATAATGTGGCAAAATTGTTCAGGTGTAACTACAAATGGTAACACTTTACAATAACAGAGCATGAGTAATGATGTGTTAATATGTAAACTAAACATTACTTTATTATGGACTGATGATGAGTTAATGTGTGCGCTAATCATGAACTAACTTTAACTACAACCTGAGTCACATGAGTTTATGTGTGAATAACGGCTACCTTATTTACTTGTTAGTATATGATTGTTTATTAATTAATGTATTAATTTTCATATGCTTAATTATGCTTAATTTAACCATCATGAACTTCTGATTTGTTAATTATATTATGACTTTAATTGGGGGTTACATCATCATTAACCCACTCCTAACTACTCATGAGCTCCTGATATGTTAATGTATAATTATATTATGACTTTACTTGGAGGGGCACATCATCATTAACCCGCTCCTAACTACTCATGAACTCCTGATATGTTAATGTATAATTATATTATGACTTTACTTGGAGGGGCACATCATCATTAACCCACTCCTAACTACTCATGAACTCCTGATATGTTAATGTATAATTATATCATGACTTTACTTGAAGGGGCACATCATCATTAACCCGCTCTTAACTACTCATGAACTCCTGATATGTTAATGTATAATTATATCATGACTTTACTTGAAGGGGCACATCATCATTAACCCGCTCTTAACTACTCATGAACTCCTGATATGTTAATGTATAATTATATCATGACTTTACTTGGAGGGGCACATCATCATTAACCTGCTCCTAACTACTCATGAACTCCTGATATGTTAATGCATAATTATATTATGACTTTACTTGGAGGGGCACATCATCATTAACCCGCTCTTAACTACTCATGAACTCCTGATATGTTAATGTATAATTATATTATGACTTTACTTGAAGGGGCACATCATCATTAACCCGCTCTTAACTACTCATGAACTCATGATATGTTAATGTATAATTATATTATGACTTTACTTGAAGGGGCACATCATCATTAACCCACTCCTAACTACTCATGAACTCCTGATATGTTAATGTATAATTATATTATGACTTTACTTGAAGGGGCACATCATCATTAACCCGCTCTTAACTACTCATGAACTCATGATATGTTAATGTATAATTATATCATGACTTTACTTGGAGGGGTGCATCATCATTAACCCACTCTTAACTACTCCTGATATGTTAATGTAAATTATATTATGATTTTACTTGGAGGGGCACATCATCATTAACCTGTTCTTAACTACTCATGAACTCCTAAAGTTATTTCATGATTAGCTCACGCCTTAACTCATCATTAATTCATAATAAGGTAATGCTTAGTTTACATATTAATGCATATACATACAAATATTAATACACATGAATCATTATTCATGTACTGTTATTGTAAAGTGTTTTCCTAAATATGAAGGACATTTTACAAAATGTGTCATGAGCCAGCTATGACCAGGCCTTCTTGTACTGTAAATCCCAAAGGGCCAAATGATACGTGATGAAAATCTGTACCATCGCAATCTATCAGCCGCATGTGCTAGTAAATCTTCACGCCTATACCCATCTGAGATTTAGCACTGAACAATCCATTTAGATTTTTTTAATAGAAAGAAATGCATCATGACGGTCTGGCGCTCTTTCAATCTTCTGGATGACATTCATGTCCAACTAAAGTCTTTTAGAGAGATATGAATCGGGTGTTGGACATCTGCCCAGAACACTTCTGTGCATCTCCATTACGTTCATTTAAAAACCACTCAATTAATTTCTTATAGGTTTGCTTAATTTGTGTTTGCAAGATAAAATGATGTTGAGATGAAGAGCAAACATAGGCAAGATGATCAAATGTATTTGTAATTTGTTTAATATGGAGGCTTTAGAGATGTAGGTAAAAATACTGTAAATAAGAGGATCCTAATGAGACTGGATCTCACAGTTGGACAAAAGTGCAGATAATCAGCCGTTTTGAATGTTATCACTTGATTGTTATGGTTATCAGCTGATAGATATGGGCCAGTAGGGGCCTTCTGCACCTACTGGTAGGCTCAGAAGGCTGTTATCATCTATCCACATGGTTAATCAGCTATAGATCACATACAACTGCAGCCAAAGGTAGCAAGAATTACTTATATCACTTATTAAATTTCACCTTAATTCTATTTTATTAACGTCTACGTCTATGTCAACCCCAACCCTAAACCCAACCGTCACAGTAATGTTAAAACAGATCAAGAGTCTTGTCTATAAGTATAGCTGATTAACCATGTGGATGGATGATAACAGCCTTTTGCCTACCAGTAGGCGCAGAAGGTTATCAGATAACCACTGATAACGCCCATTCAATCAAGTAATAACATTCGAAATGGGTGAGATAATCAGTATTAATATTATGATTTATTTGTCAGGGTTTGAAGAATGATTACATTTCATCCAACCAAAAATCTGCTGTTCTTCATGTCATTAATGCACACAGATTTATATTGTCAGTATAACTTATATTAGATCATAATTTGGTAACTGTTATGACTGCATATATTTTTCCCCAATATCAAATAAAAAGGTCAAAACAGCTCTTTTTTCAAAATAAATTGTGTATGAAAAGTGCATTTTCAGAAAGTGTCTTTATTATTGCAGTTCTATAAGAATGAACATACAAGAGCGATACCAGAAAAACGGTTGAAACGGTAAAAACGGTAAAACGGTAATGAAACGAAAGGAAAAAATGATAATAAGACATGACAAATCCATCCTCAAATAATGTAAATAATAACAAATTATATAAAAAAAACTGGTTTAAGGCTTTAATATTTCTTGTCTTTTTTAAAGTATGAAGGTAGTGAGCCATTTCTGTCTGAAAATTAGTAAAACAATTTTTTTTTTACTGCTTATTATAAGTATTTTTTCTACAGACTATGATATCCTAGTCAACCTTATAAAATAGTATCACATTTGATGCTTGAATTTGTGAGACCTCTAAATTACCAAAACATAAATGATAAAAAATGATAAAAAACCTGCTTTGTGCAATATAGTAAATGCCACCTGTCATGTGATTGAAAGTTACTTTTTGTAACAGTAAAAGGCATTTTAGTAAAATTCTAAACATCACCATTAATGGTTCGCACATATTTTTATTTACGTAAACATAAGAATAACCTTGTAATGTTTCAAGATGGCATTTACTAGGCTAAAGCAACTTAGGCTTATAGGCTAAGTAATAAGGCAATTTAAGCTTATCTGTAATAATAACTTTGATCAAAACAATAAGCTTTTAAATATCTTCTTAATACAACTCATGGGAGATATAGTTGTAATGGCTCAGTTTTGTTTTCAAAATCTTCAGATTTTCCTCCACTTTTGGGGGGTTTCTTGTTGAGCTGCTTATTATTCTTCTCCCAGCTCTTTCAGTAGTTTTATTTTTGTCTTTTAAATATGTTTTTGAGATTTCCATGTGGATTTGACATTTTTTTGAAACAATATTAGATCATTTCCCCCTATTTCCCTAAACCACTGTGACAACAACATAACAAATATTTAAATGTATTTTATGTAGCCTGTAATTCTGTTATAAAGAACTCTTTGATTTACAGTACAAGCTACAAGCTGTCTTTTATTCTTAGTTTCAATAAACCGCTCCATTATAAGGAAAAAGCCAGACTTTATAGGGTTAAATTGTCCCAGAAGGTGTTCTGCAGGAAGCATGGCCATCAATAATTAATCTATTGCCTCATTTCTGATTCAGTGAATGTCCTGTTAGGGTCACTTTAAATATGACACTGAAAGATTGTTATTGGCTCTGCTTCTGACAAAATTAGAAAGCCTTTGCTTTTCCACATAAACAAATACTACAGTAATATATAATAAAGACTGTAGTGAACTTTAGTTTTTACTAATAGAAAAGTAGTATAAAATAACCTGTAGTTGTAGAAAACTACATATTTGGTCATTTGTTTATAATTTATATTTGTTGTGTTACCACAGCAACTATAGAATCACCACAACAGATTACAGTAATTCAAGTACTTTAATAATTATTTATATAGTATACTATAAAACATTATTATGTGTTTACTATAACTTACTGCAGTATTTTTGACATATAGACAAGTAAGTTATTATTTACGATTTTTAAAAATATAGACCTCAGGCCTAGTGCCTTGGTGACCCACTAGTGACGATATACAGCCATATCGCACTGCTACTCTTGTGGTATTGCATTTATATAACAGTTCGACTGCATAATCGTGTGTATAAAAAAATCAAACATGGAGAGTCTAAAAATCCTTTTGTATGAGGAACTACTTTCTTCCGCCATTCATTCATATCTGCAGCTGACGGTCAGAACAACAGAAACCATTGCTAATTCACAACGTTACTTTAGACCTAGTATATGAATGAGTGCAACGTCTAAAGTTATGACAAAATAGGTGATTTTGCTCACATTTTAAGATTTGAAGGCTGAACGGCATGAAATGCCATCAGTCTAGAGAGATTCTACAGCATTTCTCTGTTGCCATTGGGATATTACAATAATTAACCCCGAAAAAGCCAAAGCAAAGCAAACACTACCAGATTACTATGATGTAAATACAGCACTACATCATACAAAAGAGAGAGATCAATTTAGAATGTCACTTAACTGTTCTGTAAGAATTTGTTCAGCTGTAGTTTGAAACTTATGCAAAAAAATTTTCCCCTAAGAGCTTATTATGTGGCTTATTAATGTCAACCGTCTTTGCTCTGCTCAATGACAGGCATGACAACCTTACCATGATACTTACATGCATTGACGTGCTGAGTGACCAAAATTATAAATATTTAAAATAGGCCATGTTCTTATAACTAAACTGCTTAGTTGCAATCTAAACAACTTCATTCTCGCCTAAAAAGCCTCAAAAGTACATTATGTTGTCCAACAGCTGCAGTATTTGTCAAACTATAGTGAGTCTATTGACCTGCTGTCACTCTATGCGGGCGAAGTAATACACAAGGGTGAAGATGCTGTAGGAGTTCTGTAATTGCAGAATATCGCAGCTATCAGCCAATTAGATTCGAGAACCAGATAGAACTGTTGGACATATCTTAACATATACAGTTGACGTCAGAATTATTAGCCCTCCTGAACTATTAGCCCCCCTGTTTATTTTTTCCCCAATTTCTGTTTAACGGAGAGAAGATGTTTTCAACACATTTCTAAATATAATAGTTTTAATAACTCATTTCTAATAACTGATTTATTTTATCTTTGCCATGATGACAGTAAATAATATTTGACTATATATTTTTCAAGACATTTCTATACAGCTTAAAGTGATATTTAAAGGGTTATCTAGGTTAATTAGGTTAACTAGGCAGGTTAGGGTAATTAGGCAAGTTATTGTATACCAATGGTTTGTTCTGGAGACTATAGAAAAAATATATAGCTTAAAGGGGCCAATATTTTTGGCCTTAAAATGTTTTTAAAAATTAAAAACTGATTTTATTCTAGCTGAAATAAAACAAATAATATTTTCTCTAGTAGAAAAAATATTATCAGACATACTGTGAATATTTTCTTGCTCTGTTAAACATCATTTAAGAAATATTTAAAGAGAAAAAAAAATTCAAGGGGGGCTAATAATTCTGACTTCAATTGTATAGCAAAATCAATATTATTTTCAAAAATGCTTTTATTTCAGCAACCACTCCTTATAACTTTGCCTTTTTTGACTACTAGCATTCTTGACATTCAGGATGTTTTGGACCATGTGCAGACATGTCTGCTAAAACAGCATAATAACACAGTGCAATTGTTCTCGCTCACTTTCCAACCACACACATTAATCATAAAGTCCTCTGTGAATTTTAACTAGGCCAAGAAAGAGTTTTCTCATTTAGTGTTTAACAGCCCCTTAAACTACAAACTCATAGCTCTCCTTTGAAGGACTGACATTAATGCGTTCATTTATCATCCTCTTTGTTGTCATATGCATTGGTTACATGACATTTGTGCTTTCAAAATGTTGCAGAGGTTTGTCCAACCATTGGTTCCTGTAGGCAACAAAAGCCATTTATTGTTTCTGTTTGACTGATGACTACTTGTGGCCCGGGGTCAAGTGTGAGCAAAACAAAACAAAAAAAGGACTGTTGATGAAACAGCAGCCTGAACGAGGAATAATAACTGAAGTCAGATAGCATCGTGTCTAAAAAACTAAATAAATGTGTCTGTGTCTAGCCTAGAGTGAAGTTCAAAAGTTCACATCAAGGAAAAAGAAGAATAAAAACAACACAAATAAACAAGATTATTAATGTAGGCCTCTGGTTGTTACACTAAATTATTAGGTGAATGTGTGTTGATTTACATCCACCACAGTGAACAAGCCTTTACATGTCATTTGAACCATTCAGTGTGTGATGATACAGTAAATTCCACCCAGCCTGACCATTAGCCATAATTCTATACGCCTGTCCTCCATCTTGTCATGGCACTATAAATTCCTAATGCACCAAATACCTCTGGAATATTTACTGTTGTCTGTTGTTGCAGACATGTCTCAAAAACTATATCCAGTACTATATATCATAACTGTAATGTCAAGCTGTCCAAAATATGAGGGCATTTGGGATCCCATTAAGCTCCCATTAGTGTAAGGTCTGAGGAAGTGTTCGCATTGAATTAAAACAAACTCTGATGTGATTTCTTTGTTTGTGGATTTAATTTGAATAAGTGTAAACAAGCCGTCTGAACCTTCGTGAGCACCAAACAAGTGGAATGAGACCTCTGAAAATATGCAGACAGTTCCAAATGAACTCTAATGCAGTTCAACTGAAGTATGAACACAACATGAACCAAATATTACTCAAAAACAGGATATGATGTCCTAAAATGTAGCAATAAAAGTGAGTGATTTTGTTGGTGCAAATAGCCTACACTGTAAAAAAAAAAATCTGTAAAAAACGGTCAAAAGACTGGCAGCAGGGCTTCCAGAGATATTCTGTTAAATGACAGAAAATAACAATTTCACAGAATTACAAGTAAAAACTAAAAATACAGAACATTTACGGTCAAAATTCATTAAATTACAGTTTATTACTGTTGATAATTTGCATTCAAACTGTGAAAAAACAGAAAACAAAATGATCTGTTAAAAAACAGCAATTTCTTGCACCATAATTACAAGTTATTGCTGTCATTTTACAGATTATAACTGTAATGATACAGGTAATTAATGCCATTTTACTAATTACTACTGCAATCATACAGATTATTACTGTCATTTTACAAATTATTACTGTAAATTAATTTATTATTGTAATTATACAGATTAATTAATGTGATTTTAAAGATTATTACTGTGATTATACAGGTTATTAATGTAATTATACAAATTAATTAATGTGATTATACAGATTAATTCATGTAATTATGCAGGAAATCTCTAAAAATTCCATAAAAATTTAAAACAGAAAAAAATATTTTAAAGATTGACTTAAAAAAGCTTACGTACAAATAATTACTGTTGTCCTAAAACACTGTAAATATAACTATAAACCATAATATAGTTTAACAAATAATTTTAGGAGATGTAGGTTTAACTCCAAAACAATTTAGTTGAAAAAATACAAAACTGTTATATATCATTTAACAACAAAAACAAAGTTAGTGTCATGTGAGGATGTCTGCACAACAAAGTTGAGGATCAAATATTTTATTAAGAGAATTGTCTTAATTAAAGGTTGAAACATAAACAAACAGGTGCATACAGATAATCCCAAGCATAAAGGTGGAAAACCAAACGGCAACCTCCAGCCAACATCTTAAACCAACGTCATATTGATGTCAAATACTGACATTTTTTGTCAGGTATGGCAATTAAAGTTGCAGTAGGTGAGATTACATCAAACATTAATGGAAAATGTACGTTATAAAGCACTTCATTGGGCCTTTAAGTGCAAGTCTAAAGGGATTTGATGCATTTGAAGTAACACAACAACTTTTCTTTGCATGTTGCATTTTCCCCCAGTAGTAGTAATACAAATTAACTTGTGAAATGTGAATGTGAAACTTACAAATGAAATGTGTTATCTGTAGTCCATAAAATCACCCAATCTCAGAACATAACTGCCGTCATAAGCAAAGAAAATAAGGGGACAATCATTATTATTGTAATTTAGCCCTAAAAGGGTGTCTGAATTATCTTTTGGATAGTCTACTGATTAGTAATTTGTATAAACATAAATGGCAGTTTAAACATTTCATGTAGGATTACTGCTCCGTCCTATGCACTCTGAATGCCATCTGCTAACTCCACAATCTTCACTCTGGCTCTTCAGAGAGCACCTTCTGTGCTCGAGTTCATGACTGTGGGAACTGTAGACAGAGCAGACGGCCCTTAGTGAGATAAGTGTATGATGCATCCTAGAGGCATTATGACACTCAAAAGCCTCATGTTGTGACATATTCAGAGCCCTCGGTAAGACTTTCCTTTACTATATTTTGAGGAAAGGGTCCAGTTAATGTATATGTGTGTGTGTCAGTATGTACTTGTCATCTCTGCATGTGTGTCTAGTTGAGGTTATCGATGCATTAACTTGCCCGAACTTTCTAAATAACAGTCTGAGATGAAAACAAAGTCTCAGCGATATCTAAATGCAAGACCATCTCTACATCAGCTTATCAGCTTCTTTCTCTCTCATAAACTCATCCCAGCGTCTCCTTTTCTCTCGTATTCTCTCTGATCAGTGAGATCACAGGCTGACACTAATAGTTTCAAACATCTTTAAACAGTTTGTCTTTCTAATCATCCATCAAAATGAACAAACGAGTTTCAACAATGAAAAAGAATCACATTTCATCTTGTTTATTTGATGTCAATCATGTTTGTTTGCCACATTTCGCAAATCGCACACAATCTAATTAACAAATGTGTGTTTTTGTAGAAATTGTCTGTAGCTCATGATTCATTGGTGTTTATTTACACCGTTTGAATCACATTGCGGGACCTTGATCTTCGGTACAAACTTTTGATGCCGAAAATCTATCTGACTTGGGTTTTTTTCTTTTATTGTCCTTGCAAATAATGGTACAAAACAAAGGTAATAAGCTGCTGTATACTTTCTTCTTTTAATTTAACAGATCTATTTTGTAGAATTTATGGATCTGTTATGTGTGATGAATTCTTTGTAACAACTTGAAATGCAGTGCAGGAATGGGACACTACTTGAAGGGTAATCTTTACCAATTTCCTTCACAAATTGCCCTTAAGCAAGGCTATGAGTGAAGTGTACATACTATATAAGGATACTTCAAGAAAGTAATTTTGGATTTTTTTAGCCACATACACAGGTTGACTTCACAATTCATTATAAAGCCAGATTGTAATTTAAAAATTGTGATTATACACTCACCGGCCACTTTATTAGGTACATTATTAGGCATTACTAGTACCGGGTTGGACCCCCTTCTGCCTTCAGAATTGCTTTAATCCTTCGTGGCATTGATTCAACAAGGTACTGGAAATATTCCTCAGAGATTTTGGTCCATATTGACCCGATAGCAACACGCAGTTGCTGCAGATTTGTCGGCTGCACATCCATTCCACCACATCCTAAAGGTGCTCTATTGGATGGAGGTCTGGTGACTGTGGAGACCATTTGAGTACAGTGAACTCATTGTCATGTTCAAGAAACCAGTCTGAGATGATTTGCGCTTTGTGACATGGCACGTTATCTTGCTGGTAGTAGCTGTCTGTAGATGGGTACAGTGTGGTCATAAAGGGATGGTCATGGTCAGCAACAATACTCAGGTAGGCTGTGGCATTGACACAATTCTCACTAATGTACTAATGGGCCCAAAGTGTGCCAAGAAAATATCCCTTACACTAGTAAACCACCACCACCACCAGCCTGAACCTTTGATACAAGGCAAGATAAATCCATGCTTTCATGTTGTTGATGTCAAATTCTGACCTTACCATCCGAAAGTAGCAGCAGAAATCGAGACTCATCAGACCAGGCAACTCCTATTGTCCAATTTTGGTGCAGCCGTGTGAATTGTAGCCTCAGTTTCCTGCTCTTAGCTGACAGGAGTGGCACCTGGTGTGGTCTTCTGCTGCTGTAGCCCATCTTCCTCAAGGTTCAATGTGTTGTGAGTTCAGAGATGCTCTTCTGCATACCTCGGTTGTAACGAGTGCCTATTTGAGTTACTGTTGCTTTTCTATCAGCTAGAAATGGCCATTCTCCTCTGACCTCTGGCATCAACAAGACATTTGCACCCACAAAACTGCCACTCCCTGGATGTTTTCTCTTTTTTGGACCATTCTCTGTAAACCCTAGAGATGGTTGTGTGTGAAAACCCAGTAGATCAGAAATTTCTGAAATACAACAAGCATGCCATGTTCAAAGTCACTTAAATAACCTTTCTTCCTCATTCTGGTGCTCTGTTTGAACTGCAGCAGATCGTCTTGACCATGTCTACATGCCTAAATGCATTGAGCTGCTGCCATGTGACTGTCTGATTAGAAATTTGCGTCAAAGAGCAGTTGGACAGGTGTACCTAATAAAGTGGTCAACAAGTGTACAATCCATATATTTAGTAGGCTCACTGTTGTTTGATTTGTAAGTGTAGAGAAGAAGAAATCAATCTTTAATCAATTAAGCATTGGCACAGAAATGTGTCTGTTCTAGAATTAACCGAGCAGCAGAGTTCAAGTCTTTAGATTACACACTGCGCAACTAAACTAATTACAAACTCCTCTAAAACTCATCGTATAGTTCAGTGGGCTGTCAAGTAACTCTTTCCCAATGAAAAATAAATAAACAAAAATCACTGCAAGACCAAAGCACCAGCTTAAGTCTCATTTACCATAGCTTTAGTTTGCTCACTTTCCCTAGGGCTGTAAACTCAGGGAGCAGTGATGCATGTGGAATACTGAGATGTAAGCAGTAGCAATGTCTTGGTTGTCCTGGAATACATATATAAAAAATCCAATATTTTATTGAATAAAATGTAACCGCTTGCACCTTCCAGAATCACACGTACACAAAATGTACACAAAATACTACTAATAATAATGATGTCATATAGACAAAATCAGCTCTGAGACAACATTGAACATACTCAAGATATGACAAAATTTAGCCAATCAGTGTCCTAATCCAAGCCAGAAATCTAAGCCAAAAAGTAGACGGTAGGGGCAAATTTAGGCCTAACTTGCAAAGGTTTGATTGGTGACAGAGGTAAACAAGGCAATATGATTACGATGGCAAAATGGAGATGTTTATTAGACAGTTATAGGACACATTATGCCATGTACAATATACATTTTTACAATTTTAACATTATCAACAATAACGCACATATCCAACTCAGGCTCCTTCTAGTCCCGCAGACGTTTCTGGAGGCCGCTTATTATGTATCCGGGGGTACATATGGTTGCATTTTATTTTTTTTCAACGACTGGTACGGGGCGGTGTGACGCTGTTTCTTTTCGCGCTTACCGGCTGACTGCTTACCCCGTGTGGAGGGCTTTGCCGCCGCAACCAATTTGTCCAGTTAGCTCGTCGTGTACGTCGGTGGACTTGAGACACAGAGAGAAGATGACCACGACGACGGGATTCGAGTCTGGGGATAAGCGGGTCCAGAAATCAGGTAAGACAAAAACAAAATCCAAAAAATAAATTGAACGAGTGAAAGACAGGGTGAGAATGTGGTAAAATCTGAAAACATGGTAAAAATCAGATGAGGGCTTTTCTTTTTCTGGACGGCTTTTGTAAATCGTTGGTTGGGTTTCAGGGAAGTAAGTGGGTGGGCGGGTCAATCTATAAAATTGGTTGGGTTTAGGGAATGACGAGGGTAGGTCAGTCAATTGGTCGGCCGGCCAGTCAGTCATTCAGTCAGACAGACAGACGTTCTGTCGACAGCGGCCTCTGGTGGGATGACGCGAGAACAGCGGGCACGAATGGCACTCGCGATAGAAATTTAAGATACGGAAAAAGTGCATGCAGCCGCCTCTCGTGGATTCGCAAAAACAAAAACTGCAAAAATACGTACCTCCTGGGACGTATTTCGCGGTCTCCAGAAACGTCCACGGGACTACGTTTTAAGAATGAGCCTGGGTTGCACATATCCTGCATGTTTTATTATAAATGTTTCATGTTCAATATGTTTTATATTTGTGTTGTATTGCTGCATAATTCTGATTGTATCCATATGGTATCTACAGTATATTTAGTCAAATTAAGGTGGGTGGTCTTTTGGCAGCTGTGGTTGCCAGCTTTTTATTTATACTGTTCATGCAATAAAATAGCATTTTTTTAACACTCGTTTTAGATACCATTTATCAAACCCAAGTTAATAGTAAGTTCTAGTAAGTTCTTTCTTAAACTGGAGCGTAAAGTCCACACTAGGGGCTTAGGACTTAATACCTTTTTTTCTAGTTTGTAATAGAAATATAATTTTTTTTTTCTAGTTTGTAATTAAATTTGTTCTCACTTCGGTTGCACCACATGTTCTTAGGGCAAACCGTAGTTAGTAGGTCATAAGCTCGCTGTAAAGTCATGCGTAGTCGCATTAAATGATGTAATATCCAATATAAAGCATTTAAATCATTAAACTGCTTTAAAATTCTGCAACTAATGCATCTATATATAACTGTCCTATGAAAATGAAATTCTAAATCACATTTTTATAGCACATTAAATTACAGTCAGTCACTAATAACAGACAACCCACAAACCCGCATCGCGAGCTGTGAATGCACCCAAAATAGACATGAAGTTATCGAAACAATAAACTTGAATTTTTTTTATATCCTACATGTGAAAGAGAAAAGAGCAGGAAGAATAACTGAGTCATGGATAAATTCTCGTTTTAATTGGTAGACAATTAACACGAAACACTCCTTGAAAGAACATTAAACTTTTCTTTCACAAACCGAAACAAAGGCGAGATTTGGGAGGAAAATTAGGCTGTGAGTAGAGGGAGATCATTCTTCATTATTATCGTGAGCTCCTTAATGTAAACTAATCTCGCCGTCATCTCTCCTCTACCGTTACACATGGGGGGAGGCTGCTGTAAATATTTAGTTGGAGCGTAGCCTTACATTTAAACTAAGTTCAGTAGTGCAACACAAAAATATTTAGTAGTGTTGTAACGTAGTGTCCAGGGGCGTTGCTCTACATAAAGCGCTACTTGGGCACCGCCCCCAACTCCCCCCCTCATATATATATATATATATATATATATATATATATATATATATATATATATATATATATATATATATATATATATATATATATATATATGTATAAGTATTCTTGTTAATTTACAATTATTATTCTAAATAATCTTAAATGTAACTGAAAAACAATGTTTAGACACAACTGGAATGATATGCTAAGATCATTTAAGAAATCTTTTGCATAAATATGTAATAAATATTAATTTAATTTGAATGAAATTCTATAGACAATTCAATAAAATACAAAAGAAAATGATTTTTTATAAAATTATCTGTTTTCTTAGACTTGACACATGGCAGAGAATTAGGTTTATTAAGTATTTACCTCCCTGACTCCTCATCCTTCCTCATCTACTCATCCCTCCTTTTTGCTTCATAAAAAAAAAAAATCGATCAGGAGGCATGCTTAGTAAGATCACCATCATATTGTTTAAACTTTAGTTTTGTCGACTAGCTAAACAAAAAATGCCGTTACGCCGGTTTTGAGCGGCGTGTGACAAGCAAGTAGCCTACTTTTTTGGCGCGCATGTTAATTACCGGGACTCACACCGGCAGAAGAGCAGCGCGATGCGTCAGTTTGCTTTTTAATTAAACACTATGATTTCACCAGCGTTGGTTTGGTTGCACATAGAGAATAACGTCTTTATTTCGGAATTACCACTCTTAATAAATACACTACACTTGCATATGAAGTAAATCATATCTCAATGCATTTACTGGGGCACGTGCCCCAGTAAAATGGGTCTAGCGATGCCCCTGGTAGTGTCCCTTTAAGTCACAACTAGGCTACATTTTAACTTACGCGCTGCTGGTGAAACCGGCCCCTGATTCTTTCACTATATTAGACCTGTCACAATACTGAATTTCGGTACTGAAATTTATTTTAAGAATTTGTACATTTTCCGCTAACATTTAAGCACTGTTGGGCGCAGTCTTGCTATTATATTCACCAGTGATCGACAGAAATGAATGTATATAAATATGCTTACTACACAATGGCTGACACGATTGGTTGCCAACAAATACACTGCATGGTTTATGCGTCATGTGTCCTAATATACATCTTGTATGCACAGATAAAACACCTCACACATTTCCAACAGTCAGTCAAGGGCAAACTCTTTTCCTTATTTCAGAATCTGTCCTTAGCGGCCAAACCACAACAGTGTCGGTACTCAGAGCTGACATGGCATAACAAAACACACACAAGCACAAGTAGAACTCTATCACACTCACATGTACGCAGTCACAAAAAAACACACACACACAAATTTCCCATCTGTGCCGTCTGTTCTTGCCGTAGTCATGTCAGTGCATCACAGCAGGTAGCAGCAATAGCCGAATGAGGTGTCAATGTGAGCTATGAAGATATGACAGGTTTTATAAGTTCAGTGCCAGACTGCAGACTCATAGGTACCATCTTGTTTTACTGCCTCGCCATGCACGGAGCTCACCAAACCCAACCACATGGATTTAAAGCGCTACATTTATAGTGGTAGTTAATGAGATTGCAGCTGCTGTAGTGTAATATTTTCTTTTTTATAATCTTGATGAAATCCAGAAGTTGTCCCGGGGATGTGGAGTGTTTGAGGTCGAGCTCACGCAGCATTTTTTCAGCGTGTGTTTTGCTGACCCACTCACTCTGTGTGACACTGACTTACCTGAGAGCCAGCAGAGTGAGGAGCTTGACAAACTGCCAAGCACAAACACAGACTTTTCCTCTCTCTGTATAGCTGACACCATAATGCCTCGGGCCAACAGAACTGAAACAGAGGGAGTCAGGATGTCCAAATGTTGCTAGATTCTTCAATCAGAAGCAGAAACTGCACCTTCTCCAGAGTTGTAAATATAGCTCTCCTCAGTATTAACTATTCATGTGTTTAAGGCTTGATGTAAAGTATTTTCCAACAGAATCAGGCCAAACAATGTTTGTTTTAGGATTTTCAATCAGCTTGTCGATGAAAACTTAGCTTAGAAGTTTGCTTCATCTGGCAAACACCCTCAAACAACCACTGGTCGATAACATTGATAGACATAAGTGTCGGAAATTGCATTTCAAAAGCTGAGTAGTATGTCTGAATTCATTGATTCATTTTCTTTTTGGCTTAGTCCCTTTGTTAATCTGGGGTCACCACAGCAGAATTAACCACCAATTTATCCAGTATATGTTTTACGTAGTAGATGCCCTTCCAGCTGCAACCCATCACTGGAAAACATCCATGTACACTCATTCCCACACATACGCTAAACACACATTCACTACAGAGAATTTAGACTTCCCAGTTCACCTATACCGCATGTCTTTGGACTTTGGAGCTCCCTGAGGAAACCCACGCAAACATGGGGAGAACATGCAAACTCCTCACAGAAATGCCAGGTGACCCAGCCGAGGCTCGTACCAGCAAATTTCTTGTTGTGAGGCTATAGTGCTACCCCCTGCGTGAATATGACGCCCATCCGAATTCATAGAATTCGAAAAACAGTAAGTGAGAAGTAAATTGACGGCCTTCTTCTGGCAAGATTTTGTAATGCGAATTCAATGGATACTTTCCTACCCCATCATCCCACGGAAGTAAATCAATGAATGTGAGTGAAGCAACGCTACTGACGCAGGTTAGCCATGTGATAATGAGAACTGGTGGATCTGGTATGTCCGAATTCCAACATAGGCTCATTCTGATAATGTAGCCCTAATTAAACTATGAACTACTTTTGAACAGGCGACGTAGTGGCGCAGTAGGTAGTGCTGTCGCCTCACAGCAAGAAGGTTGCGGGTTCGAGCCTTGGCTGGGTCAGTTGGTGTTTCTGTGTGGAGATTGCATGCTCTCCCTGCATTTACGTGGGTTTCCTCCAGGTGCTCCGGTTTCCCCCACAGTGCAAATACATGTGGTATAGGTGAATTGGGTAGGCTAAATTGTCCGTAGTGTATGGATGTTTCCCAGAGATGGGTAAAACATTTGCTGCATAAGTTGGCTGTTCATTCCGCTTTGGCGACAACAGATTAATAAAGGGGCTAAGCCGAAAAGAAAATGAATGAATGAACTATTTGAACAGTTTTTTATAGTGCAATAACATTTCACAATTTTTACTGTATTTTTGATTAAATAAATGCAGTGTTGGTGAGCAGGAGAAGCTTATTTGAAAACATTTAAAAATATTACTGACCCCAAACCTTTTAAAGTAAGTGTACATTCAAATCTTATTTAAGATTTTGGATGCCTGTCATCATATTTTTTAGTCATCATTAATTAAAAAAATACAACATTGTTAATATTGCCTATAATGGTGTACAAGTTATTAGACAGCTGTGAAGGTGCAGACCTTACTTTCACTAGCAAGCGGGAGATCAATGTTTTATTTACTGCAGTGAATAGTATTCAAGGGTTTAAAGACATGTCTGAAGTAAAATCAGAAAGTTATGTTTTTGTTAGCAGAAAGTCAAAAGCAACAGCGGCACTGTAAAAAGTAGCAGACGCTGGAATTCTTGAAGTCAGTTTGACCCTTATGGTCATTTAAAAGTGCAGTATGTAAGTTTGACACCCAGTGGTTGAACTAGGTATTGCACACTTGGTTCAAAACTAATGCAAGTGCTGGTTGCCAGATTGACAACACCAACATTAGTGTGCCTGACCATCTAGCCTAAAGGCTGATTAAACCATGTTCTAAATAAAAGCAGCGGCACACGATAAAAGGGATATTTTCCATATTAATAGGAGTTTTGTTCTAAACAACACCTGACATTTATATTTTAGAAACGGCTTATATTTCTTGCAGCTGAACAACATAAAACCATGACAATAATCACCTCAGGTACATCTCATGTGCTTTATTCAGTGTTAAATGTTAATGATGTGAGTTTGATTGCCATTTTACATGACATTTATTGCCATATACTAAAACCACCAGCAGCAGCAGGACCTCAGATCTTGCAAATAAAATAAACCATTTGAAATGGAACTTCTTTGCCAACACATATCAGTGATTTAGCATGTACATTTAATAATGTTAAAGAGGTTTAATATGTATTAATTAGATTATAAACCTTACCTTTAATTGGAGTGCAGTAAGAATGGCCTCTGAATGACTGTTCGTGTTTCGTCTAGTGCAAACAATCTAATTGCTTATCATTGCAAATCTTGTCATGTAGCGTGGGGCTTGTTAGAACATGGGTTTATAATGTAACCTCACCTAATGTTTACGCTCGTAATATTTATATTATTTGCTAATTAAGAACCATCTCATGTGGAACTCTAAATCTGCGTCTCATTTCGGAGTCTGCTACTGTTCACTGGAGGTCACATTTCGGTCGCGAATGCATATTTTAAAAAGCCTTTCTGACTGAATGAATGAAATACACTGTTTTCCACCAAAGCAACCATGGCTGCTGAAATATAATTGGCTAAAATAGCAGTGGGCGGGTTAAATGACCAAAACAAAGACAACCGTTGCAGACATTTTTAAAGGATCTGACTTTAGCATTGTTTTTCAGATAAACAAGTATGATCACTTGGCATGTGTCTTAAATATCTGCAAACATATTATGATGTTTTTATGCTTTAGACGAGTCAAAAACACATACAGCATCTTTAATGTAGACATACTCAGAACTCTGTTTTGTTTAGTATATTTACTAGAATAACAATGCTATTATGAAATATTTATAAGTATGAATATGATAGTTATATTGGTTTTATTTATGTAAAGTTATTAAATTACAAACTTTATAAATGTTCAAAATTGACTGCCTCTACAGTTCTAGTGTTAAATCACTGAAAAGTTTTTTGGAAGCAAGAAATGGTTCTTCTATGGCATCGCTGCAAAAAAAAAACTTGAATGTTTAGGAGGTTAACAAAATGAATGGGTTATTCACCACCCAGCAAGCCTTTTTGCATTTAAAGGATTTACAAACATAGACATCTTGGCTAAAACCAGGCTAAACAACATATATATACATAAATTTATATATATAAATCTTAATCTAGCTCTAAAATTTTCTGAGGATAAACAAGTACTAGCACTTCTTGTGTGTATTACCTCTATTTGTTGAATCGCTGAATACCTCCTCAATTGTTATTCATTTTGGACAAATGTGTCTACTAAATGACTAAATGTAAATGTAAATTTGTTCTCTCAGTGAAAATCTGATTGAAGTCGAACATAAGTTTATTAAAATCTATTCAATGTTCACTGTCAGCTCAAATTGTGCTTTATTTGTCTATTGGACATCTATTAGATGTCTTTTTAACACTAAATTGTTTAGTGGGCACTGATACATTTTAAAAGAGCAGACATGTAGTTTCCATCATAAAGTGTTTTGGAATAGGTTGTGTCGCCAAAATGTTGCTCCAGATTTCCATTTTTCATTTACCTGCGATGTGTTTCAAAATGATGGCTTCTTGTTTTGTGGTTTATTCTCCGTCAGCTTTAGCATTATGACTTGTGTGAGGATTCCCATCATACGGACTGCCACTCTAATCAGTAACTGCCTTCTTGCTATTTTGGCATCTTATTACTTTCCATCTGCCGTAATTGCCTGTGCAGCCAGTGGATTGAAATTCTGTTGGTATTACGTGTTGACTGTAAACAGTATGCGCTGATATTATAAGATATGTTATCATGCTCTGCCACAAATGATGCTTTTGCTGAAAATAAAACGGTAAGCATTTTGGAAATTGTAATGATTCAATTGTTTCCAGAGCAATGATTCTATGCTTGTCTTATCAACAACAAAGGTTTAGATGTTAAAAATGGTGCTCAATCAGTGACAGTTTTCATACAAAAATTTAGACAATAGTATAAGGATTCAGATAAGGGCTTACAAACGTTTCAGCTCACAGTTGTGTCATCTTGTCTCCTATCTTGTGAATAATTGTCAGGACATACAAACACTTTTACTGAAAGCAGGCTAAAGTGACGTTTGTGTAAGTTTGTCTGCGAGGACAGAAGAAGACAGACAGATTGTCAGCGTGGAGAAGGATTAGCATGTTGCAGAACGTGATAAGGCTTATCTCTACTGCCAACAGCACAAGTCACAGACAACTCTCTGTCACAGCTCAAGCTAAATCAGTAGATACAACATCACCTTCGACATGAAAGTTCATCTTTATTTGTAACGTTGCAGAGACTAGATTGGTTAGCTAGCTGGATTTAGGTGAGCAGCTATGGAAATCATTTTAAGAGTTCATTCAAACACCTTACTGTGATTTTCTCAAATTCAGGCCAATCCAAATGGATAAGACTCTTGTTCTTTATAAAACATCAACAATTTCTAGAACCACAAAGGTCATTGGTTGCCACAAACATATTCTGTAATGAGTTGAGATTTTTGAAGAGAAAAAAATGGATATGACACTTTTATAATGCCTTTATGATCTTTTTGGATCCTTAAAATTTTGGCTATACCTGGGCAGATCTCTGCGGCTTAAATAAATCATAAATAAATGCCATAGTGAGCATATCGAGTCAACTGGTTATGCTTTAATTTAGCAGTTACTAATGTGTCCTTCTTTTTTGACTTTTTGGTTACATCTTGTTTTTGTTTTTTTTGTTTTTTTTAGGGGGGGGGGGCGGGTGCATTTTACCTGTAAAATCAAACATACTTGATATATGCAAATGTGAATTAAATTTTCCATTTTCTGTCCTCTTTGGAAACAATAAGTCACTTATTAGTGATAACATACAAATACTGTTGGGGAAATAAGTATTGAACATGTCACCACTTTTTTTCTCAGAAAACACAGTTAAGGTCAGAATTATTAGCCCCCCTTTGATTTTTTTTTCTTTTTTAAATATTTCCCAAATGATGTTTAACAGAGCAAGAAAATTTTCACAGTATGTCTGATAATATTTTTTCTTCTGGAGAAAGTCTTATTTGTTTTATTTCAGTTTAAATTTTTTAAAGAACCATTTTAAGGACAATATTATTAGCCTCTTTAAGCTAATTTTTTACTACAGAACAAACCATCCTTATACAATAAATTGCTTAATTACCCTAACCTGCTTAGTTAACCTAATTAACCTACTTACGCCTTTAATTGTCACTTTAAGCTGTAAAGAAGTATCTTTAAAAATATCTAGTCAAATATTATTTACTGTCATCATGGCAAAGATAAAATAAATCAGTTATTAGAAATGAGTTATTAAAACTATTATATTTAGAAATGTGTTGAAAAAATCTTCTCTCCTTTAAACAGAAATTGGAGAAAAAAAAATAAACAGGGGGGCTAATAATTCAGAGGGGCTAATAATTCTGACTTCAGCTGTATTTTTAAAGGTGCTGTTGACTTGATATTTTCACCAGATGTTGATAACAAGCAAAAAATTAATTACATGAGAAGAAAACAAATCTAATTAGTTTACAAATGAAGTTATGTGTAATAAAATGAAATGACACAGAAAAAAAGAAAAGAGCAGCAGAGTTTTTTGTTTTCTTTCTTAACAGAAATATGAATTCAGAATGACATAAGCAAAAACTGTTTGTAATTTGTGGGCAAACTATATTTTTAGTATAAAAAAACATCTTTAATCTATTTTACTCACCCACATTTCAAACATTATAATCT
The DNA here is from genome assembly GCF_903798145.1 of Danio aesculapii. Taxonomy (NCBI): domain Eukaryota; kingdom Metazoa; phylum Chordata; class Actinopteri; order Cypriniformes; family Danionidae; genus Danio; species Danio aesculapii. Next base: position 19,918,105 of record NC_079435.1, on the reverse strand, counting down.
ATAAATTACTTTGTTCAGGAAGTGTTTATTTATTTATTTTTTTAGAAGCAACAGGTCAGCTGGCTTAAGTTTTAGGTGTTGCTTTTGAGCAACCAAACTATTCATGATCAAACCGCATTTCATCTTCTCTCAGCTTTTCTCAATCCTCCAATTCTTACACCTTGGTGACAGAGGACTACAGATGAGGCTGATGGGGTGTGTGTGCATATGTGTGTAAGTGTGTGTGTGTGTGTGTGTGTGTGTGCGTGTGTGTGTGTGTGTGTGTGTGTGTGTGTGTGTGTGTGTGTGCGTGTGTGTGTGTGTGTGTGTGTGTGTGTGTGTGTGTGTCTGCGTGTGCGTGTGTGTGTGTGTGTGTGTGTGCGTGTGTGTGTGTGTGTGTGTGTGTGTGCAATGAATGGAAAGAGGTCACACGCAATATTCCGTCTCAAAGCTACTCAGAGTCAGACATTTAAATGGAGCCTCTGCCTCTTTTGACTAAACTCATATTGCATGCTGATAAGTTCAGCCTCTGCGTGTGTGTGCATGCATGACTTCATGCTTTTAAGATTTATGCATACAGATACACTAGTTACTGATACATGCAAAATATATCACAGGATTTTTAAATAACCTTTGCATATATAACCATTTTTATATTACGTGGTTTAAAATAAAATCTACAATAAAGTGTGGTGATGCTTATGAATCATGTCCTTTGGCTATTTAGAGGGCTGGTATGATCTAATATATCGCATATGCAACTGCACATTTCAGTCAGGATGAATTATGCAATCTGGATGGGAAAATATCTTACAGATTTTTTTATTTTTCCACATATAGCTATAGAAATGATTAAGAGGCTGTAGTGGTTCACTGCTGACTCTAATGGAAAATACAGTACATCCTATTGCCTGCAGTAAACACAGACCCTGTCACAGAAGAGAAGACATTGGCTCACAAAGACATTTTTACAGATTTTTTTTTTTTGTTCTGCTGCACAAAAGTGTTCTTGAAGCTTTCTATGATTACAATTGGTTGCAACCGAGGCTCATTCTGATTATGTACCCCTATATACATTTCTGGAGAGCACCAAAAATCTCCCAGGAAGTACGTTTTTTTTTGGTTTTTTTTGTTTTTGCTGTTTATGTTTTTGCAAGACCACCAGAGGCCACAGTGAACATTTTTTGAGATCTCAGATTTCTCTCGCGAATGCCATTCGCACCTGCTGTTCTCGAGTAAATCCATCAGAGGCCTGACAGCTGTTGACTGTTTGACCGATTTGTCTGGCCCACCCTCCTCCTTCCCTAAACCCAACCGATAGTGTTTTAAAAAGCACTGGTTTTCACCACAGTCTCACCCTGTTATTTACTTGCATATTTTATTGTTTGGCTTTTGTTTTTGTTTTTGCCTTACCCGCTTTCTGGAACTGTTCTTCGCTGGACTCAAACCCTGTCCTCAAGGTCAACTTCACTCTGCATCTCAAATCCTCCGACGTACGCGGTGAGCCACTGGACAAACTGGTAACAGCAGGAAAACACTATTTTGGCAGTGTTAATGGTTCATTTCACATATATTTCATGTTTTAATGACATGAGTTTGAGTAAATAATAACTGAATTTAAAATTTTGGGGTGAACTAATCCTTTAAGTAAAAAATATTTGTGCTACTGTATTTACTACTGAGGACATTTCTTTATTTTTTATTTTATTTTTTATTGCATAAAATAAATGCAATTAGATGTCTTTCAGGTGTTCATAACCATAAAACTATATTACAAAACTATAATAATGAAAAACAAAGTAATTACATCCTTTCCATTAAACTTTTTCCCTCACTAATAGAATAATAAAAAACATTTTTATCATTTAACACTTACATTACATTATTGCAGTAATGCTTAAGTTAAAGTAACAATTCACAACATTTACCACTGGCTTATTACATGCCTATTTATAAGATATTAACTCTTTATTAGCACTTATAATGTATGATCTTTTCTTACATCCCTAATCCTCCCCCAATTCCTAAACCCAAACTACCTTACTGACTATTAATAAGCAGCCAATCAGTAGTTTATTGAGCTAAATGTCTAGGCTAATGATTTGTTAATAGAATAAATTGCACTTTAAAATAAAGCGTGACCATTACTTAATTTCTATAGGCTACAATAAAATAAAAATCTGTTGAATTGTTTATAGTCTACTATTTTGCTTTTTAATAATGGTGTGAAACAAGGTGTGGCATAAAGAACACAATTAATGATAACTGTAGAAAGCAAAAGCCGAATACTGGACGTTTTAGGATATTTATAAATCCTGACCAGACAAATTTTTGTCCTTAATAAAAAGGACATATAGTCACCCTATACTAACAGAACTTCATATAATAAACAAATGTTTAAGAAATTTTAACGGACGTTGTTAACAATGTTAACAAACTTAAATCTAATAAATGTGGTTAATAAATCCATAGAAACTGAACTTTTACCATTATGTATGCCACTGTTAGAGATGCACTGCACTTTGGAGATTTTTTTTTGTTTTCCTCGAAGAACTCTATGTTCTTTTCTTAAACGCCTCTCCTATACTTTCTTTCCTCTTTTTTTCCCTCTCATTTCTGAGGTACTTAAGCTGTCTCCAGGGCCGAAGCCCTTAGTCTGTCGCTTATTGATTCCTTCAACAAGCCTCCTGTTCCCTTTGGGCTGGAATTGAGCAATTATACATTTTCCCTGTTTTACTCTGCCCTTGCAATCAGCACCTAGTCAAGCACAGAGTAGCTGTGGTGATTAAGGAAGAGGATATGATGATCAAGATCGCTGTAAAACCTGGAAAATGTTCCTGCTATTGTCATAATTACTCCTGACGGCTTGTCTTGTTAAAGTGTTGGTAATAAGGTAAATTCCAGTGCTGTGGTCGAGTGTCTTTTCATTTGCGTAGCCTTATTAAAAGATCACTCCAAAAAAATGTTCTTTTATGCACATGTCAGTTTTGGGATTTGAACTTTATGATTTTTGAGAGCACAAATGAAGCCAAAGCTTCGTATAGCTGCATTTCATCTTTAAAACGAACAATACAGGGCAGTATGACACTGCCGGCGGTTTCTGTTTCTTTTTGCGCTACCAGCTGACCACTTACCTGTGTGGATGGCTTTTCCACTCTTACCAGTTTGCCCAGTAGCTCGCCATGTACGTTGGCAGACTTGAGATGCAGAGAAGAGCTGACCACTGTGACTGGGTTTGAGTCTGGCAAAGAACAGTTCCAGAAAGTGGGTAAGACAAAAACAAAAGGCAAAAATTTAATAACAATAAACAGGTAAATTAAAGGGTGAGAATGTGTTTAGATCTAAAAACGTGGTAAAAAAACAGGCGAGGGCTTTTCTTTTTCTTGATTGTTTGTGAAAATACTGTCGGTTGGAAGTGGGCAATTGGGTCAATCAGTGCTTTTGAAAACAATTTTAGTTAGGTTTAGAAAACGGGGTGGGTAGGGGTATCGGTCAGTCAGTCAGTCAGCTAGTCAGGTGACAGTGGCATCTGGTGGATATACGCAAGAACAGCAGGTGCTAATGGCACTCGTGACAGAAATTTGAGATCTCAAAAAGTATTTGCTAAAACAAAAACTGCAAAATAATGTACCTCCTGGGACGTATTTTGTGATCTTCAGAAATGTATATTGGGGTTTGTATCAATAATGAACCTGGGTTGCAGACAACAGCCAACATTTATTTGTTTTAGCTAAACAGTTAAAAGTCAAGTGATTTTAATTGGGATTTTTTGTAAAGTCTGTTAAATGAGTGTTATCTGCATGCATAATTCCTAATTATATAAAACATTTTGTCATATATATGCACTGTAAAACCCAAAAAGTTAAGGTAACTCATACCATTTAAGGAAACCGATTGCAGCAAACCATTTAAGTTCAAAAACTAATCCTAATGAGTACTGTGAACTTAATCCATTTGAGTAAACAAAGCAGTTTGAGCACAGTAAAACCCAATAAATGAAAAGAATTTAAACCAACTGAGTACTGTAAAACTCAGTAAGTTAAGGCAACTCAAACCGTTTGAGAAAACCGATTGCAACAAACCAAAAACTAACTTATAGGAGTAAAGTGAACTTACTATATTTAAGTTAAACTAATGAGGTATTTAATTAACTTATTACCTTCAACACTGAGTTCAAAACTCTTTTCAAATAAGTAGAATTAACTTTCAGTAAATTTTGAGTTAACTGCACTCATTTCATTTGATAAAGTTGACTGTGGGGTTTTACAGTAATCAATTCTGTAATTAATAATGTTATCAATTAACTGGGGAAGTATGGTGAGAACCTTTAGTTTTTTCGTCCCTAGTCACATGTACTGTATTGGCTTCCCTGCGTCACTTTGGGAAAGCACTATAGTGACCTGGTTTCAGGTTCCACATAAACAACAGATGAGCGAGAGGAAAGCAAATTATACAAAAATAAAGCCCTGAACTCTGTATGTGTGCTCAGTTTTCTACAGGCATGCACTAAGGGGTTTTTTCCCCTCGAAATTACCCACTTTTCTCGCTGTTAGAGCAGTTACCTGTGTTGTAGGCCCTTTGTCCTTTTTCCAGTAAATAGATTTGAATTATGAAAGGTGGTGATTATGGGATTACAAAAGAGCTAAAGTGCACTGTTGTGGTTGTTTCTGTGTTAAACAGAGTGCGTTGTCTCTTTTTTTGTTTTAGCTCATCGTCTTTGTGAGACTGAGACATTTCGTTAGCCGGCGTGATGCAATGAATAAAAGATGAAGCGTTTCTCTCTTTCTCTGCCTCTGTGCTTGAGGTGTTGTGGCCTGTTCTCTGTTCAGAAGGGATATTTTGCATAATTACAGCCATCACAGCACCACTCCAGCCATACAGTTGCAGCGATCTCAGTGACTTTGTGTAGTTTTCCAGTAATAGCTTAATTGGGGCACATGTCTCAAGTAAGGTTTTTCCTTTTACTTGAATTTTTTTTTTTTTTTTTTTAAAGATAGTATGGCCAATGTGTGTCTACTGGTAAATGAAGCAATACCTGAAAACAAAAGTTTACAGTGTAATAAAAGTCTTGAATTTTGAAAAAGTATTTAAAATATACTTTTTATACTTAAATTATATATATAGGGCACCTTGGATGACCTTTATTGAGAATTATATTTGCATATATTTGCATACATTCATATATAATTCATATCATAAGATATGAAAAATTCAAATGAAGAATTCTAAAAATGTGTGGCCTTTATTGGAATAATATAATATAATATAATATAATATAATATAATATAATATAATATAATATAATATAATATAATATAATATAATCTGAGCATTTTCAACTCTGGAATTTTCCATAATTTGAAATATTGTTGCTGCTTTTTATTCTCTTTTCTACATCCATGTTAAGCTGCTTTGACTACATTGTAAAAAGTATTATTGAAGTAAAGATGCATTGAATTGAAAGATGAACTCTGCCAGCATTGATCATCTTTGATCATTACTAATTTATATAAACATTGTGCTGTGATAAAATGTTTAGCATCTGATAGTGTATATAGTGAATTACCAGTAAGTCAGTCAGGTTTAGGTTTTGTCTTGTTTCACTTGGACCAAATGTGCCAATTCATCTGCAGTGAAAACCAAGTAACACTCAAGACTATGTGAGCTGCATTCTAGAAACCTTTTATTGCTTATAAATGTGTAACAGACTCTTTACATTTACAGATGTGGAAAAAATGTGCTATTGAGTCACCTAGAAGGAGGGTCTGATTAAATACCGCTATCTCTTATTCTGCACATTTTCTAGAGTTTGGGAGCCATATTTGAGCAGTATTGACCTCCTTTAGTGGACTTTGCTTCCGTATACTACCAGAAGCCCTGAGTTTTGAGATGTTAAAGAGCGGGTTGGATTGTAGTGAGACAGAGGGTTGGTTAAATAAACAGAAGCTAGACTATTTAAAGCCTTAAAGGTAAGAGGCGATATCTTATAATCATTATGTGTCAATCAATATGTAAACAGGCATACAGTTTAAGGAAAATAAAATTGGGGTGATATGATCGTAATTTCTTGACATGGTAAGAACTCTGGCAGCTGCATTCTCCACTAACTGAGGTTGATTAATAGAGGATATAGCTAAGTATATATTTGGCCAAAATATATTTTTCACTGGGCTACTTCATCTAGGAGGTTCAGTTTAATTTTGTTTTCAAAAGATGAGTCTGTACCAACTCTTCATATCCAAAACAATGTCACTTAATATTTCGAAAATGTTTCCAAATTTCCTTTTTTTTTATGTGCTTGTAAGCAAGCTATGTGGCTAAGAGTCTCTGACTGTAGACCTTTTTCTTGGAACGCAAAATTACCCATTATGCTTTGCGTGCATGCACAAGGAGAATGCTAAGAATGTTCGGTCGGCAGATGATGCGTGCAAACAGTCACTTTTGGACAGCTTTGATAGTTTTAATCTATTTTACCTGCTTTTATCATCTTTAAACTGATACTGTTTAGCGCCACCTCCTGGACTGATCATTTTAAAAAATGTGATCTAATAGGATAGAAAACTGCTGTGAGGCATTTTCCCCTCATTGTCAGATGGCATCTTCTGATGTTTAAATGAAACCTCTCCATCGCTAAAGTCACCTGTATTGTCCCACTAGCACACTAATTTAATAACTGTGACAAAGTGAAAATAAATTGACATTTTGAAATGACAGAAAAACACAAACCGTGGTAAATACAACACACTAAATGAAGCATAAACGGCTCACAATTAGAATGAACATGCAAATCAGCCAGCAGAGTATCAGTAACGGACTTTACTGGTCATTTTTGTAAATTGCATGACTTACATACCTGTTAAGTTTCATGCCAGTAATGTGGTTTGCTCTGTAATGCAGTGAAGTATTGCATGTGGCGTGTGGCGTGTGTGTGTGTGTGTGTATTGAAGAGCCGCTGAGCTAACAGCTGACAGGCCAGGGAAACACACACTGTATTTCTGACGGCAGGCACGTGAACTAGGAGAACGTTATTCTCGCGTGCTTAAACCCCATCTGACAAATTATAACGGTTTTAATACACACCTTTCAAAGTTGTGTCACAAAAACACTCTGTAATCCACTCAAAACTCTATTGAAACCCATTTTCGGAGTGCAAATTACTGGTTGTAAATGCTGTAAACGGAACTTCTTAGCATTCTACCGGAAGACGCTGATTGCTATGGCGCCCTCCATGCAGCAGCCAAGAAAAAGGTCTATACCAGAGCTTTGTCAATAGATTCCTCCCAACATTGCTTAATGTCAGTGTAATTTATAAACACATATTATTATTATTATTATTATTATTATTATTATTATTATTATTATTATTATTATTATTATTATTATTATTATTATTATTATTAGGGCTGGGACGATAAATAGTTGTTTTGTGATTCATAGATCAATTCTTAGATTTTTGGAAATCATCTAAATTTTCTCTGGAATTGGTTCTGAGCTTAGTTTTTATCAGTAGATGGCGCTCTACGCTAGTTTTTAATTGTACACTCTTATGCTGCGTTTACCCCAGATGCAGCATCAAGCGCGAGTGATTTACATGTTAAGTCAATGCAAAGATGCGACTAGACATCCTGCGGCGCGATAGACACGAATGAAGTGGCGCATGTTGAGCGATTTGCATGATTGACACACTTAATGTGTGAATCGCTCGAGTTGGAAAATCTGAACTTCAGCAAACATTCGCGGTGCGTTAACCAATCAAGAGATTGCTCTTGCAGGGGCGTGATTATGACGGAGCAACTGTTGTTGGTGTCCTGAGGGGAAATCCTGCTACCGACACCAGAAAACAGTTCACCAAACTGGGCTCAGCTCAGTCGGAAGCACCGCTGAAAGCCTCCATCATCCAGAAATAGTTTCTGGAGGAATTGATGTACTCACAGAGCTGGGTGCATCTCTGAAAGGATCTAGAGGACTCAGACATGGCGCCAAACTAACATATACGCTGTTTTTAGCCTTCCTAAAGCACATAAACACAGCTATTCTCTCAATAAAATCCATGCCAGCCATTTAGCAACGAAGCTAGAGTCACCAGGCAGACAGAAGCCCTGCCCATGACGCGAATCTGCGTCTAGTGTGAAGTGAATTTGACGCGCGAATGAAGTGAGTAAACTCAAAATGTTCACACGTTCATTTACGCATGAATAGCATGATTTATTTGTGCGTTCCGCATCTGGTGTGAACACAGCATTAGTAAGAATGAACGCAAGTGCTCAAATGTAAATTGTACCATAGCCTTTAGTCCACTGGACTTCTGAAGTTCTCTTAAATATTTTGATTAAATCATTAACTTTATTAATGATTGATTTATGTTCATGTGGCATGTGTAAGGATAGACAACTCAATCTCCCGGCAATTCGTAACTTTTTGATGTAGTGGCTAATTCGTATGAATTCGTACGATCTAATTCTTACATTTTCGTACGTTTTGCTCATCCGCCAATGACGGTTGGGTTTAGGGGTGGGGTTAGGTGCCACGCCTCCTTTTTAAAATCGTACAATTTCGTACGACTGAACTTGTACGAATTCGTATGAATTAGCCACTAAACTGACAAAACGTAAAATACTTACGTTTTCTCGTGAGATCAGGCTGGGATAGACAGAGTGTGGCCGTTTGTAAACCTTACAGTGCCATCTGGTGGTAAAAACTAAGCTCAGAATTGATTCAAGAGATGCAGACTCAGTAGCTGATTCACAATGCATTGATTTCTGATGTCACCGCCTCTATTATTATGCAATGCTTATTGTCAGTGTGAAATTTGTTTGTTTTGTTGTTTCTGGAGTGTCAGAATAGCATGCAAAGGCTGCACCCTCTTCTGGAAAGCACTATCTAACAGTTAAGCAGCTGTATTTACTAGCTATGATAAAAGACCTGTGGGATTTTTTGATGAATTCTGGGCACAATATTTGATTTGTTTTTCTCTTATGAAAAGAGACAACAAATTCATGGTATTAACAAACCATTAACTAACACTTCTAGCTTAATAGTTAGTAAGGTAGAAGTTGGGTTTAGATTTTGGGCATGATTAGGGATGCAGAATTAGGTCATACTTTATAATTAATGAACAGATATTAGCAGGTAATAAGGCAGTAGTTAATAGCATGAATTGTAACCTACAGTAATAAGGCAGTAGTTAATAGCATGCATTGTAACCTACAGTAAAGTTATACCATATATTTTTAATAGCGCACCAGCAAAAATCTTTTGCATTTGGATTTAAGTTTATTGAACAAGTGCTTTCAGGAGGGCACAGCTCCACTGACTTCCTGTTTTCTTCATTCCTCTGCCCAATTGGCTGTGACCGACCACCTACAGGAACCAATCAATACTATCAATACACAGCAGCATTGTGCATTGTGCTCTTCTCCCTTATCGCAACACACAGGGAATACACCATGACATCAGATGCCCCTACTTGAGCAATTATGCAGAGACTTAAAAGCATGACTACTAGTCTGTGTTAAATCTTTACGTCACTAGATATTCCATTTATATAAAGGTCAGTATAGGTGCATGAGATTGAACTGTGATTGTGCTTTTCAGTTACTGACTTTTTCTTGGTGTTCTCATCTACTGAAATTAACTTATTTTGTGTGAATTTTTACTTAGTCTTCTTGCTTTTATCCTACTGAATTTCTTTCTCTTTCTGCTAGTATATATATATATATATATATATATATATATATATATATATATATACATACTGTTGCCTCAGCTTTTTTTTTTCCTTTTTTTTTTGTTAGGTTCACAGAACGATGAGCAGTCACTTTTATTCTTTTATTTTATTACAGTGCATGCCTGTAGAAAACTGAGCACACATACAGAGTTCAGTGCTTTATTTTTGTATAATTTGCTTTCCTCTCGCTCATCTGTTGTTTATGTGGAACCTGAAACCAGGTCACTATAGTGCTTTCCCAAAGTGACGCAGGGAAGCCAATACAGTACATGTGACTAGGGACGAAAAAACTAAAGGTTCTCACCATACTTCCCCAGTTAATTGATAACATTATTAATTACAGAATTGATTACTGTAAAACCCCACAGTCAACTTTATCAAATGAATAAACTGCTTGAATGAGTTGAGTGAATTGTGTATAAAGCCTTCAGTTTCATCTTTTGAATGTGCACCACCATGAGACAGCATTTGTTAAATATCATGCATATCATCTGAATGCTGCTTTTAATATCATCTGTTGACAAAAGTTTAGTCAACCTTAGAAAGGAGACATAAAATTAGCATTGCTTGGATGAGGGTTAAAACCAAGTAAAATGCATTCGGTCTTGAGGATAAGAAATGTTGTTACACACAAATTTTTCCTAGATTTTTATTTTTTTAATTACTATTTAATGAAATGCCTGATGGAGTTTAGTGCGATTATTAACCTCCAAACCTGTATTTAACTTGAGTTACAATTATCAATATGTAAACTTAAGTGTGTATTTGTTTATTTGTATTAGCCATTGTTGTTATTAAATACTTTAAAGTTCATGGGTATTAAAGAGTTATTGTTTATATATTGATTTGTATGGATTGTATTATTCAGTTAAATTTAATAACTTTAGACCGGCGGTGACAAAACCTGTTCCTGGAGATCTACCTTCCTGCAGATTTCAGTTGCAACCCATATCACACTCATGATCTATGACCAATTTAGCTTATTCAATTCATCTGTATTGCATGTCTTTGGACTGTAAGGGAAACCGGAGGAAACCCCTGCTAACATGGGGAGAACATGCAAACTCCACATAGAAAGGCCAACTGACCCAGCCGGGGTTCAAACCAGTGACGTTCTTGGTGTGAAGCGATCGTGCCAATCACTGCGCCACCGTGACGCCATATTAAACACACCTCCCTGTAATTACAAAGTGCTGTTCAGGTCCTAATTAATTGGATCAGGTGTGTTTGATCAGGATTGGAGCTGAACTCTACAGGATGGTAGATCTCCAGAAACAGGGCTGATCACCCCCCAATGGAGTATGTTTCAGGAAGATGTAGTTGGCCAGCTGAATCTGGATGGTTCAGAGGAAAGATGGGAACCAGGAACACAGATGGACAAACACAGGGAAATCGACGACAAGCAGAGGAGGAACCAGGAGAAACTTTATGTGGCTGTATGTGTAACATCCACATATAGCCAAATTCTCCCCACTTATAGTCATTGCAACCCTGATCCCATCTGTATTCTGATTAGCTCTGCACCTGCACGTCAACCCCAGTCTTCACCTCAGCCCAGTAAAACCCAGCACCTCACTTCACTCAGGGTCTGGCCTCATTGTGACTTGAAGGACTACACTCTACTCATGGTCAGTCTCTATTACGTATTTTCAAGTTACTTACCTCTCTTGTCTCCTTTGATCTCCAGTGTCTGTGTCTCTTCTTCCTTGTGTGGTTTCTCCTGGTCTATCCTCTGGTTGTCGTCGATTTCCCTGTGTTTGTCCATCTGCATTCCTGGTTCCCATCTCTCCTGTGATCCATCTAGATTCATCTAGTCATCTACAGCTGTGTCTCAAATGGCACACTATACACTATGCACTCATGCACTATGTACTTATGCACTTGCACACTCAACAGCATAGTATATGAATGTAGTGTCGTCACAAATGGAACACTAATGGTTTTTTACGAAGCGGAAATTCAAACCGTTTTCTGGATGACGTTTGACGGTTGCTAAATCAGGAAAATAAATGACCAAACTATCAAATAATACCTGCCATGAGTATAACCGCATTCACCACCTGGAGGCGCTATAATCAATCTCGTAGGAGAATTTTGCTTTCACCATCCAAAATAAATAAAGTTATCCAACATGTGCGCCCGATAGCTCCGCCCCTTCCGCAACGTGAGCAAAGCTGCGATCGTTGAGTGCATGAAGTGCCCATCATTCCACATTCATTTTACTGGCTGAATGAGTGAATCATCCGGGTAATTAAAGTGCACTTATTATTTTTTTTAAAGTTTTCAGTGTGAACGCACTACTTACACTCTTTATACCACAAAGTGGCATAGAATAGTTCATAAGTATAAGATTTTGGACGAATCCCTGAAATAACCATCTCCACTGAGCATTGATTGCTTACTCCCGTCCTTCCAATAAACTGATATCAAACTCTGGTTCCCAAGTCCTTCCGTGGCAATATGTTTATTCGCTAATCTTATATCATGTATATTATAAAATATACTATTTTGTTTATAAATATATTATATATACAGTTAAAGTCAGAATTATTAACCCCCCTGTTTATTTCCCCCCCAATTTCTGTTAAACGGAGAGATTTTTTCAACACATTCCTAAACGTAATAGTTTTAATAAATTATTTCTAATAATTGATTTATTTTATCTTTGCCATGTAGACAGTAAAAAAAATATTTTATTAGATATTTTTCAAGACACTTCTATACAGCTTAAAGTGACATTTAAAGGCTTAACTAGGTTAATTAGATTAACTAGGCAGGTTAGGGTAATTAGGCAAGTTATTGTATAATGATGGTTTGTTCTGTTTTCTAATCGAAAAAATAAACAGCTTAACAGGGTTAATAATTTTGACCTTAAAACGGTTCATAAAAAAATGAAAACTGCTTTTATTCTAGCCGAAATAAAATGAATAAGACTTTCTCTTATATTATCAGATATACTGTGAAAATTTCCTTGCTCTGTTAAACATCATTTGGCAAAACAAAATTCAAAGGGGGGCTAATAATTCTGACTTCAACTGTATGTGTATACATGAAAGAAATTGAGGTCCTGGCTAAATGAATGAATAATTTAATACTTTAATGTTAAATAAATACTTTATTGTTCAATGGTGTTATAGCGATATTTTTGTTGATATGTTTAATTTGCATAATTAAACTAATCAGTATTAACTACATTTATATATTTCAAAATAATATAATAATTTGATAACAGGATATCACAATAATCCAAAATAATATACACAAAATTACACTTATTTTCGTACATAAAAGAATAACATCAGTCATAAATGTATGAAAGATGTTGATATTCTAGTGATTTCCACTGTAGTGAGAGGAAAAGCTGCCATTTTAAAAGCTAATGACAGTTGTGGGTCATGTTTGTCCAATTTATTTTCGACCAGTAGGTATATTACTATAAATGGAGACAGATTGTCCTTCTTTGCCGCGCGCTGTCACCGCAGGACAGAAAAGAGCAATACAGGTTTAACAAGACTGTGCCTGAGGTGCACCAGTGAAACACTGTTTGGTGAAAATGACCTGCTATCATTGAATCAAGCAGCGTCTCATGGTGAGGACAGGAGCACCGCATAAAGGTCACTGGGGAAGGAGACTGTCGAATGATTATTGAAAAAAGAACAGACATTTAAACACCTCTAGGCTATTGACAACATTTCTCTGGCACCTTTACTTAAAGAGGTTTGTTTCTATGTGTAAATCTGCACTACAGCATAATGTGTCAGTGGATTTGATTGCTGTGAACTGGGAAGATTCATATCGATAGCACTATTAAACTGAGCAAAACTTTCTGAGCCGCAGTTTATTGGAGTCTGTGATGTGAAAGACTGATTTGATTAGAAAGATAGTGTGTGCGTGTGAGTGTGTGTGTCAAGGCCAGACACCTGTAAACAACATTAACACTCTGAGACAAGAGCATGCTGAGTCTTCTAAGAAATGACTTATGTGCTTTGTCTTTTTTATTTTTTCGCTCGCTCTTATGATTGAGAGAAAACTTCAGCACCATCTGCAGGTGATGAATAATCGACAGAGTTCAAATACGTTAGGGATGATGACAGCTCTTTATTTTACAAAACCAAGGACGCACATGAGTAGGGCTTTGTTACATCTTTCCAAATTCTTTGTAGCAGGTTTTTCAGATGGCATGAAGGTCTTTCTTTAACCATGTGATTTAAAAAAACAGATTAGACTATTACATTTCATAGACATTTTACAAGTCTCTCTCATAATTAGAAATGGCCGAAAGTGTCCAACCTAAAATTTGATACTTACAATGTTCTGCTTGGTTACACATTTAATAAAAATAATTGCTTTTTGGTGGCGTTGATGATTCTATGAAGAACCTTTAACAACTATAATACCTTCGTATTGAACAAAATGTTCTTGATAAAGTAGTAAAAAGTTCCTTTAGATCATTTAAATGTTCTAAGAAATGAACAAAGAAATGAATGCTGCTTTTAAGAACTGATTGTTGAAAGGTTCATTGCGCAACCAAAAAAGGGTTCATCACTGCAAAAACCCTTTTGTAAACTTATAGGATGAGTTATAATAGTTAAATGTTGTTGCTCTTCCTCAGTCTAACAGTGTTCATCAATGTAAAATTGACCAATGGCTAATCAAATGATGGCAGCTGGGGGTTTAATGTTTATTGTGGTGTTTACATATTTTGCTCATATTCACTTTTACTTACTTACTCCTAGGGCCGTTTACATCAAAGTTGATTTTTAGCCACACCATGTTGGTGTTTCATAACATCTCAATTTTATGAGGTGGGTCGTTAGCCCAATGCTCAACCCCCGACCTGGAGGACCAGGATATATACAACAGACAGTTCAGCTAACCCAATTTACTAAGCACATGTCTTTGCACTTGTGGAAACCGGAGCACCTATAGGAAACCCACGCAAACACAGGGAGAACATACAAACTACACACAGAAATGCCAACTGGCCCAGCCGGGTCTCAAACCAGCGACCTTCTTGCTGTGAGGCGACATTGCTAGCTGTTGCGCCACCATGTCACCCCCAAATTCACTATTAATATTTTAAAATGCAAATTTGTGACACTAAAAATCCAGAAAAAAGCCAAAATATATTGATTTTTCTTTTTTTTTTAAGAAATTAAGTGAAGACCATGTTCCTGCATTGTAAAAATGATTTGTTCACTCAACTTAACCTAGTTAAGTCATCTTTTTGCATTGATTCAGTTAAGTTGTATTGACTTAATTCTCTACGTTTTCTCAACTTAAAATGTTTATTTGACAGAGTTAAATAATTGACCCAACTACTTATTTCAAGTTAACTGTACTTACAGTTTAGTTTTAATAGGTTAACTTACATTATCAAGTTTTGCCAAGTTTACTTTAAATACATTAACTTACATTTTCTAGACACTGAACTTAATCTAGAAGGTTTTCTAAATTAGAAACCGAACAGACAATGCACATACACATTTTATTAAAGGACTTTATTCCCAATTTAGTAATTACACATGATGTACCTCCAATATAATTGTCTTTACAAAGTATTTTTTCTTATAAAGTAATTTTTTACAAAGTAGTTGTAAAGTAAAAGTAATCTCAAGAGGGAAAACAAATAACTGCAGATCTCTAAAATTCACAACCAATACAGGCTCATGGAAAAAAACGAAACCAGAACTTGGAAGATTATAAAATCTGATCTCAACATCTTTATTTCAATGTATTTTTAAGCAAGCGTACTCTTGCACTGCAGATATCTGCTCCAATGTTCATCAACAGTTTCTGATTTCCAGGAGTGATCCCTCTGCTCAGCTCATTTTCAGATTCTGTGTGCTGTATAAAAATGCCAAACAATAACGCATTTCTTTCTTTACATTACAAAATCTAAAACACTAAAGCTGAATGACATAAACATAACATGAGAACACCAAAACTAATCGAACTACAAATCATTACTTGCGTGATGGCTGTCATGGATTGGTCAGGCTCTCACGACCCCCACTCACGAAGATCACCATCACCTGACTTCTAATGAGCACACAGCTGCATCACATTCACGAGCACCAGATAAAAGCACAGCACTCCAGTCGCTCATTGTCCGGGCTCGTCTCGACGAAAGCGGACAACTGAGCGACCACTCAGCGTAGTCATCCTCAGCTAAAACAAACGATTTACTTACCTGTTCTCTTTGTATTCCTCCTAGTCTTCCTGGTCCTCCCGAATCGTCCTGTCTTCCAGTCCTTCCAAGTCTGTGTCATCCTCTGTCAGCTGTATCTGGTGTGTGCTGTCCATCCTCGTGTATTCCTGTTACCCAGCCACGGAGGAAAAGACCCCAACATCATTCCTGATCCTCCTGGCTATCCTTCATGTGCTCCTTGTTGTCATTTAATAAACACCCTAACGTTTCCTTACCTCTGTCTCCTGTCCGCTTCATAACAGAAGCCCGGACCATTAACGACGACAACATGAGCACCCCCGATCACCTTCAAGAGCTGGTGGACCAGTTGAAGCGGATTCTACAGCCACCAGCTCCACTTTCCAACGCACCACCAGCACCGAGCACTTCCGCCTCCACAGTTTCTTCTTCGGCCCTTCCTTCCAGTCCCATGGCCCGACCAGCGCCCTACTCAGGCGGAGCGGGGGAGTGCAATGGTTTTCTGTTACAATGTTCCCTCATATTCGAAATGCAACCTTCTCTATATCCCACAGATAAGTCGAAGATCGCCTACATCGTATCTCTACTCTCTGGACCTGCACTTAAATGGGCTGAGACGATCTGGAACCAAGCCGGGCCGGTCATGAATTCCATCACTACCTTCACGGAGTATTTCAAAGAGGTGTTTGGACGTTCTGATGGGGAAGTAGCCGCTGGAGAGCAGCTGTATCATCTAAAGCAAGGTACTCTATCTACACAGGAATATGCTCTCCGGTTTCGCACTCTAGCAGCTGCAAGTGGATGGAATGAGAGATCGTTGTTGACCACGTACCGGCTCGGCTTGGAACCCACTCTCCGAATCCAACTGGCCACATTAGATGATACAATGGGTCTGGAGAGATTCATCCAACATTCTCTCCGATGTTCCGATCGTCTCCGTTCCTATCAACAGGACACCATCACCCCCTCGTCTGCACTCCTCCAATCGCCTGAGTCAACAGCCTCTCCAGAACCAGAACCCATGATAATAGAGTCTGGAAGACTGACATCAGCGGAACGACAGAGGAGGCTGACCCGGGGTCTGTGTCTATACTGCGGTGTCAGTGGACACACCCGTATGGAGTGTCCCCTTCGTCCCATTCGGACTTCAGTGAGTGTATTCAGTACGAATATTGAACAATGTAAACCACTTACTACCACCGTACAAATAACTACTGCCTCTATTTCTCTCCTTGTCACAGCCCTCATCGACTCCGGGTCAGCAGGTAACTTCATCTCCCAATCCCTCTGTCGTCAACTCCACCTCCGTACTGAGGCGTCCTCGCATATATACCAGATACAACCGATAACCCAGTGCACTCGATCTTCGACCCGTATCCATCGACAATGCGAAGACATCCTTCTTCAAGTGGGGTTGTTACATCAAGAGAGGATTCAATTTCTGGTTCTGGAGGGTGCAAATATGGACATCATTCTAGGGCGCCCGTGGCTGGTGAAGCACGATCCCATCATCTCTTGGGGCACAGGAGAGATAAAGAAATGGGGATCTGGATGTACACCTGCCTGTTTTCCAAATCTCCCTCTTCAAGGTCGGAACCCCATTTCTTTGTTTGCAACATCGGTCGAGAGCCCTCCTGAGAAGCAGTCTATCCACATTCCTAAGGAGTACAGCTCCTTTCATGATGTCTTCTGCCCCAAGAGAGCTTCCCAGCTACCGCCGCATCGGCCATGGGACTGCGCGATCGACCTAGTTCCAGATGCCCAGTTGCCAAGAGGTAGGATCTACCCGCTCTCGCTTCCAGAGAATCAGGCAATGGAAGATTACATAAGGGAGGCTCTGAGTCAGGGGTACATACGTCACTCAAAATCACCAGCCGCCTCAAGCTTCTTCTTTGTGGCCAAGAAGGACGGAGGGCTGCGTCCATGCATCGACTACAGGGTCCTAAATAACGGTACAGTAAAATACCGATACCCCCTTCCTCTGGTACCAGCCGCTTTGGAACAGCTCCGAGAAGCTAAAGTCTTCACTAAATTGGACCTCCGCAGCGCGTATAATCTGATAAGAATACGTGAGGGGGACCAATGGAAGACAGCATTCGTGACCCCTACTGGCCACTATGAATATGAGGTCATGCCTTACGGTCTGGTCAACGCCCCCTCCGTATTCCAAAACTTCATTCATGAAGTCCTCCGGGAGTTTCTTCACCACTGTGTAATAGTGTACATAGATGACATCCTCATTTACTCCCGGAGTGAGGCCGAACATCGCCAACACGTTGCGGAGGTCCTACACACATTGAGAGAACATCACCTCTACCTCAAAGCGGAGAAATGCTCATTCCACCAGAAGTCGATTCATTTCTTGGGATACATCATTGACCAAACCGGTATACGTATGGATGGGAAGAAAATTGAGGCTGTTCTATCCTGGTCAGAACCCACTTCCATTAAGGAGCTCCAGAGGTTTCTTGGGTTTGCTAACTTTTATAGACGGTTTATCAAGGACTACAGCAGGATTACATCACCTCTCACTAATCTCCTCAAGGGTAAACCCAAAGGACTGGAGTGGACCAAAGAAGCAGCCGCAGCCTTCCGCCTTCTTAAGAAGGAGTTCACAAGGGCCCCACTCCTGACTCATCCTGACCCAAATCTTCCTTTCGTGGTGGAAGTGGACGCATCCACCACCGGCGTCGGGGCAGTATTATCTCAACATCATGATACACCGCCCCGACTGCATCCCTGTGCCTATTTCTCTCGGAAGTTGAGCCCGGCGGAGCAGAATTACAGCATAGGAGACAGGGAGCTTCTAGCAATCAAGCTAGCCTTGGAGGAGTGGCGTCACTGGTTGGAGGGAGCCAAACATCCGTTCCAGGTGATCACAGATCACAAAAACCTCCAATACATCAAAGAGGCCAAGAGACTATGTCCACGTCAAGCCAGATGGTCACTTTTCTTCTCACGTTTTGATTTCTCCATTTCCTATCGTCCAGGACCCAAGAATCTAAGAGCAGACGCTCTCTCTCGTTTACACGAGCATCACGATCATGAAGAACTCCCAACGAAGATTCTTCCCGAACACATCTCCATTTGTCCGATCACCTGGAACGCTCCTCCAGTCGTTGCCACTCCGGAAGCCCCTGCTCCGCCGGGATGCCCTCCTCATCGGCAGTTCATACCACCTGAACACCGGGTAGATCTGATCCACTCCTTACATACCTCGCTAGGCACTGGACATCCAGGGATCAACAATACTCTCTCGCTAGTATCCCAACGATTCTGGTGGCCAAACATGGCAAGGGATGTGAGGCAATATGTTCAGGGCTGTAAGGACTGTGCCCAATCCAAGAGCCCACGTCATCTACCCGCTGGAAAGCTCCATCCCTTGCCGATTCCGAACCGTCCCTGGTCACACCTAGGAGTGGACTTTATCACTGACCTCCCTTCGTCAGAAGGTAATACCTGTATTCTAGTCATAGTAGATAGATTCTCAAAGTTTGTCAAACTAATCCCTCTGAAAGGTCTTCCCACAGCCTTTGAAACTGCCGACAATATCTTTAATCAAGTCTTCAGGTCATTTGGTATTCCAGAAGATATTGTGTCGGACAGAGGTCCACAGTTCATCTCACGTCTATGGAAAGCCTTCTTCAAGCTCCTAGGTGTGGCCGTCAGCCTCTCTTCTGGATATCATCCCCAAACCAACGGGCAGACAGAGAGGAAGATTCAGGAGGTGGGACGGTTCCTGAGGACCTTCTGCAGTGGTCACCAGAACTCCTGGAGCCAGTATTTGGGCTGGGCAGAATATGCCCAAAATTCACTGCGGCAACCCTCCACCGGACTCACGCCATTCCAGTGCGTCCTGGGCTTCCAACCACCGCTCTTTCCCTGGGATGGCGAACCATCTGATGTCCCCGCAGTGGATCACTGGTTCCGGGAGAGCGAGAGAGTCTGGGACGAGGCTCATCAACATCTGCAGAGGGCAGTCCGTCGAAGCAAGGTAACCGCCGATAGGAGAAGGTCTGAAGAACCCAGATACACACCCGGACAAAAGGTGTGGCTATCCACCCGGGACATACGCATGCGACTGCCCTCTCGCAAGTTAAGTCCCCGATTTGTTGGTCCCTTCACCATCGTGGAACAGGTTAACCCCGTCACCTACAAACTACAATTACCCTCTCACTACCGTATTCACCCTACATTCCACGTATCACTCCTGAAACCCTATCACGATCCTGTTCTTCCCTCCACAGAGCCTGACCACGAAGAGGAACCCCCTCCTCCACTGCTCCTAGAAGAAGGAGCCGTCTACGCAGTGAAGGAGATCTTGCGTTCCCGACGTCGTGGTGGCCAGTTGGAGTACCTGGTGGACTGGGAAGGGTACGGCCCCGAAGAAAGGACATGGGTTCCCAGAGCTGATATTCTCGATCCTAGTCTCATGGTGGAGTTTCATGAGAGCCACCCTGAGTTCCCAGCGCCTAGAGGCAGAGGGAGACCACCACGGCGTCGGAGGTGTCGGCCCTCAGGAGCGGGCCCTGGGGAGGGGGGTACTGTCATGGATTGGTCAGGCTCTCACGACCCCCACTCACGAAGATCACCATCACCTGACTTCTAATGAGCACACAGCTGCATCACATTCACGAGCACCAGATAAAAGCACAGCACTCCAGTCGCTCATTGTCCGGGCTCGTCTCGACGAAAGCGGACAACTGAGCGACCACTCAGCGTAGTCATCCTCAGCTAAAACAAACGATTTACTTACCTGTTCTCTTTGTATTCCTCCTAGTCTTCCTGGTCCTCCCGAATCGTCCTGTCTTCCAGTCCTTCCAAGTCTGTGTCATCCTCTGTCAGCTGTATCTGGTGTGTGCTGTCCATCCTCGTGTATTCCTGTTACCCAGCCACGGAGGAAAAGACCCCAACATCATTCCTGATCCTCCTGGCTATCCTTCATGTGCTCCTTGTTGTCATTTAATAAACACCCTAACGTTTCCTTACCTCTGTCTCCTGTCCGCTTCATAACAATGGCAGTGCTTCAACTTTGAATGTCTTGAAAATTTGTTGATTGGTTGCAGCTCCACTTAACTTATCGACACTAAATGCCCCACCCTGCTTGAAGTAATTCTATGAAGTAAAGAAAAAATAAAACCAAAACATATTTAATAACCAGTGTACACAATCAAGATTAGAGTAATCACTAAATCTTTGAAATATAAATTTACTGAAATCTTTCAAAATTAATTGTCTACTGTTGCTTAAATATTTGTTTACTGTATGCATATGACAGAATATATTTGGTAAAATCTTACCTGTAGTGAGTCAGTCTTCCTCTGGGAATGTGCTGCAACCTTTAGTATGAGAAAATAGCATTTATGTGTATTTCTGTAAATATTTTTCTTAAATATTAGTGACTGAACAATTTAAAAATCTGGTGAAAAAATATCCCATGTGTCTGACTTCTGGTGTTTAACTGGCTGCTGGCAAACTGACTTAATGGTCCATATTCTGCCACCTGCTAGATTAAAAGTATTAAAGAACTTAAAGGATGCTGGTTCAGCATGTTTTTACGTTGAGTCGATAAATACACTATTACAGACTAGTTGAGACAGCAAAAACTTACCAGGTTAAGTCAAATAACCAATTTTGTAGTTTTAACTTACAAAATCATGTTGAAAAAACTAAAATGCAGAGTATTTTTTAGTGTGGAAGATACTTTGTAAATTTTTCTACTGCAAATATATCAAAAATCAATTTTTTGATCAGTAATGTGCATTGCTAAGCATCTAATTTAGACAAGGCAAACAAATATTGTCCTAAAACAAAGTATAAATCAATGGGTGATTTCTCAGTATTTCAACAGTTGACTTTCACAGCCAGGCCAAGTTCTCCTCGCTCACAGTCACCCCAATCACTTTAATCACCCTCACCTGAGTTCTGATTAGCCCCACACCTGCACGTCATCCACAGTCATTCACTCCAGCCCCATAAAACCCGCACTTCAGATCACTCAGAAGCCAGCCTTGTCGATTGACAAAAGGACTAACTGCCATGGTCATCTAGCTTATTCAGGAAATGACTTACCTGTCCTGTTTCACTGTTATCTCCAATGTTTCTTGTCTCTCTCATTCCTTGTGTGATTCCCTCCTGGTCTCATCTGGTGTCCGACTCTCACTTCTTTCGTGCACCTGGTTCCTTCCATCCTCCGGTCCCTCTATATCATCCAATCCAGTACTCCACTTCCAAGCTACAATAGACTCTTGTTTGGTCATTCAATTTTCTTCTGCCACCAAATTCAATAAACTGTTTACATTTACTCACAGTTCCTGGTCTATGTCCTCCTGTGACTTTGACATACAGTATGACACATTAGTTCCCATTGTTAGTTTCAAAAGGCTATATGCACAGTTGTGTTTCTTATGTGAATAATCTTCCAGTAAACTTCAATTTTATATGGTTGCTTTTACAGCATCAAAGTTGTACTGTAATTTAAATACACCGGCCACTTTATTAGGTACACCTGTCCAACTGCTCGCTAATGCAAATTTCTAATCAGCCAATCGCATGGCAAAAACTCAATGTGTTTAGGCATGTAGACATGGTCAAGACGATCTGCTGCAGTTTAAACCGAGCATCAGAATGGGGAAGATTTAAGTGACTTTGAATGTGGTATGGTTGTTGGTCCCAGACGGGCTGGTCTGAGTATTTAAGAAACTGCTGATCTACTGGGATTTTCACGCACAACCATCTCTAGGGTTTACAGAGAATGGTCTGAAAAAGAGAAAATATCCAGTGAGCTGCAGTTCTGTGGGCGCAAATGCCTTGTTGAATGCCTTGTGGTTCCAGCTGATAGAAAGGAAACAGTAACTCAAATAGGCACTCGTTTTAACCAAGGTATGCGGAAGAGCATCTCTGAATGCACAACACGTCCAACCTTGAGGCGGACGGGCTACAGCAGCAGAAAACCACCGGGTGCCACTCCTATCAGCTAAAAACAGGAAACTGAGGCTACAGTTCGCACAGGTTCACTGCACTCAAATGGCTTCCACAGTCACCAGATCTCAACCCAATAGAGCACATTTGGGATGTGGTGGAATGGGAGATATGCATCATGGATGTGTAGCCGACAAATCTGCAGCAACTGCGTGATGCTATCATGTCAATATAGACCAAAATCTCTGAGGAATATTAAATATATATGCCACAAGGGATTAAGGCAATAAGGATAAAAGCAAAAGGGGGTTCAACGCAGTACTAGTAAGGTGTACCTAATAAAGTGGCCAGTGAGTGTATAATAAGTGTATTAAATAGACTTCAGCGTCCATTTAGTTGCTCAAGCGTAAAACTAGAAGAAAAGCCATTTATACGCATCGCCTGTCAGGATCAGCAGAAACTGTATTGAAATGCTGGAGTAAAATAAATGTTCATATTTTAAAGGCATGGCACGGAAAAAAAGTTATTTATTGCAGTGCTTCTTGTACATTCTGAGACCCACTTTATATCGTATATCAATCAGGCAGTGAAGATCGTTGATTTTTAAAAAAACGGACCTTGAATGTGCCAATTTTGTTAAGGCATACAGTTTAGCAGAAGCGTTTGATCCAGGTTACTGCAAAATTAAGTCCTTCCACATGCTTCTGCACATACCCTATTAGTTCCAATTTTCCTTATTACTAGATATTACTAGATTATTAGTTTTGCTCATTTAATTCCTCTAAATTCAAAGCTGCATCTGAAACAGTTCGCATAACAATTGGTTTTTCATCAATATAAAACAATGGCAAAATATTTGGTGATGGGTGGCATGCATGGATGAATGGATAGACAGATAATAAGATGGATGCATAGATGGATATATGGATATATGTTTGTTATTCCCAATGCTTCATGAGATTGTATTTTTTCCTTCAGTAAGCCTGTTAATACAGGCATCTTTGTCTTTCTGTCCAATTTTCACACTCTGTGCTTGAAAGCAAAGGTTGAAATGCTGTGATTCTCCCAGTAGCTGACTGATTTGGTCTTATAACACTTTTTTGTAAACTTATTAAAAACGAATGGGAAAAATATTTCTGGACCCAGCACTGAAAAGGTGGGCACTAATGCGCTCTGCAGGCAAAATCCCCTCAGTGAAGCTAATAAAGGTAGCATGATAGGATCTCCAGCATCAGATACACAAATAATGATCCACTTCTCCAGAAGGACATTAAAGCTCTTGTTTCTTAACTGTCAAGTGATTTAGATCCTGAGGGATGCATCAGCAGATTTATGATATCTTCAACACTCTGAGTGAAAATTCTGCCTGTGGGATATGGAGAATAAAGCAGAGAGACTGTTAAGTAGCAGAAGTCATTAGCATCTGTTGTATTCTGATTGCTATGTGAATAACCGAGCAGCTGATCCTCCATCACCTCTTACAGCTGCATAATGTCATAATGTTCAACAAAAGAAATGGACAACTTGTCCGAGGATTCCTCCCTGTGACCTGTTTAAATGAAGACGAATGGACGGAGGAGAACGTCTCTTAAATGTGATGTTTGCTCTCTTAATGATCGTGTTTGTTCCCGTTGTCTGTGATTGAGTGTATTCATTAGGCTTGATGCGCCCACAGACGTCTCTGGCAGCAGAACACAAAGGCCTTTGACCATCTCTGCTGCACGTTAATGGAATCTGAACTACATTAAAGGTCGAGAAACCGAGAACAGCATCAAACTTTATGTAATGGAATCGCTTTGGGCTCAGCTTTTCTTCCTTGGCCTTTGCTTGTATTCATTAATAACACTACAGATGAAAAAACTACAGCATGAAGGGAGAGAAGTGCTCAGTTTAGAGCAACACACAAGATAATGAAGAATTAGCTGAGCTGAACCACGGATTACTTTGATTTATTTGATTTATGCAAATCAAAATATTGTTTATGCAAATTAACAGTAAAATGCAAACCTCTGCTAATGTCTGAGTGTAGATATGGAAATCAATATCTGAAAACATAAAGCAAAATACGTATATCTTTTTTGTATCCAGCCATAAAACTATGATGATGATGTGTTCACCTTCACATCACAGTATTTTATAACATAATCATGAACAGTTGGGTGTAATGCGTTTTACAGTAACGTGTTACTGTATTCTAATTACATTTTTGAGGAACGCAGTAATGTATCGAATTACATTTTAAATTTGTGTAATATGATTACAGTTGCTAAAATCAATGTAATTGCGCTACTTACGTTACAAATATAGTTTTTAGAAGAAAAAATGCTTCTTTTAAATCTTGTTCTTGCTACAACATCTGTTAATAAGCATGCCCTTTTAAATTGCTGGAGAACGTGAGCTGAAATGGTTGCTATCGAGAGTGACTGCTTCATCAAATGGAAATACAGACATTGATTTCATTGAGTGTAAAAACTAAAATATTGCTGAGAAATGCAGTCTAAAGAACTTTCAACTGCTTTTAACTCGACCAGCATCTTGTTCAGCACTAGAACAGAAAGCATTCTACGACCAAAAACACGGCGGCCCAACTAAACAGGCTAAATTAAATTTTTGTGCAGGATCGGGAGTAAAGGTATCTTCTGAATGTGAAGAGAATCGTAGTTGCTTATGGAGCTGTTCACATATCGCATCTTTTGCGTGCATATATTGGAAACGCATAGTGCGCGTACTTGCATTTCCCAGGCGCATCCAGTTGAAAACCGCAAGTCACGTGACAAGAACTGACCGGTCAGCTTCATACTTTGGAATATACACATTTAGGTAGACTTATTACCTCAGACAAACTTAGAACACCCAAACACTGCAGTGCTTTTTCATACTATGTCAGTGGTTACAGGTATACAGTTTTCGTCTTTTGTGTAAAAAAAAAAGGATTGGAAAATAGTGAATGATGAGAGAATTTTAAGTTTTGGGCGAAATCTTTAAGTCTTTCGAATATGTCAAGCTGCTGTGATCAACCCATTGTAATGTTTTTCAGTGAATAGTAAATTACTGAAAGAGCTGCAGTTTATTAGTAATCTGATTACTTTTACATGAAGTAACTAGTAATGTAATCAGATTAACATTTTCCAGTAGTAATCAGTAACTTGTAATCTATTACTTTTTAACGTAACTTAACCAACACTGATAGTGAATAATTGCTTTCAGATATATTGGCTTGTCAAGTCAAGGTCTTCTCAACAAAGAGCATTCTTATAAGATTTTTTAAGTGTGCCTGCAGATGAAATTTGCTATTGTAATGCAGTGCCCAAGGACATCTGTAGTGAACATGAAAGATAAACTTTTATACTTTTATAGTATATACTAGTTTTTAATTATCTGCAAAAGAATCTAATTCCTTCGGAGAACAAAAAATGTAATATTGAGGGGGAAATAGGCTCGAAGTAGGTCATAAATCTTGTAACAAAGTCTTAAAATGGGATGTCTTATGAATTATTCAAGAATAGAACCAATGTCAGATTATCAAGTGGTAATTAAATGGGTAGTCACAACAGCAATTTTGACTTTTTTTGTTGAAGTGGGTGAGCGGGCGGATACATTGTGCTGGCATGAAGTGCTTTTGCTGACACAGCTCATGTACTTTTTATAGAGACGTACTGTACACAGCTCCTCGAAAAGGTCTTTTGACTAGAATCAAAGGTCAATGAGTAATCTCGTGACCATGAGCTGTTAAAGATGGCACAACCTTACTTACTTAACTGGCTTTTTACAAAACCCAATTCATTTTTTACAGTAATTTAAAAAATAATTGAATGTCCTTAACATTACCTGAAAGTTTGTGCACATTTGAATCACTTTACGATTAAAGGGGATAATTATGTCCAAATAAAATATTACAAATAGCCCAATAGGTGACACGGTGGCTCAGCAATGTCACCTCACAGCAAGAAGGTCACAGGTTCACGTCCCAGCTGGGTCAGTTGGCATTTCTGTGTGGACTCTGCATGTTCTCCCCGTGTTTGCATGGGTTTCCTCCGGGTGCTCCGGTTTCCCTCACATTCCAAAGAAACGTGGTATAGGTGAACTGAATAAACTAAATTGGCCGTAGTGTATGTGTGTGAATGAGTGTGTATGGATGTTTCCCAGTACTAGGTTGCATCTGAAAGGGCATCCGCTGTGTAAAACTAGGCTGGATAAGTTGGCGGTTCAAGGAAAATGAATTAATGATGAATAGCCCAATAATGATCTATAAGTATGCATCATGTGACTCATAATAACAGGCCCGTAACCAGGGGGGGTCTGAGGGGTTCGAAAGATCACCCCTCCTACCAGCAAAGTCCAGAATTTGGCCCCTTTATGAGCTAATTTGTCCCATTTTTGACAATATGCAATCATACATTTTGAAAATAACCAATAGCAAACTTTAAGACAAATTTATTCATTAATTATTATTGAAATGGACAAATTCTGACTGAGGAAATGAACTGGCCAATTTGTTATTTGCCAACAGGCAAGAGTTTTTCATTTAAAACTAGTTTTAACAGATTCCTAATAGTTTTTTTAAAATGATGGATGATAAATTAGCATCTTAAAAAATAAGTATTTTTTCATATATATATATATATATATATATATATTATCATTTTTTTATTGTAATCTTATTACATTATTTATAAAACTGTAATAATCTAATGCACATTTGTGTAGAAACACGAATTTTTCATTCATTCATTTATTTTCTTTTTGGCTTAGTACCTTTATTGATCAGGGGTTGCTACAACGGAATGAACTGTCAACTTATCCAGCATATGTTTTACGCAGCAGATGCCCTTCCAGCTGCAACCCAACACTGGGAAACACCCATACACACTCCTTCACACACATACACTGCTGCCAATTTAGCTTATTCAATTCACCTATATGTCTTGACAAAAATGTAGGAAATGTTTTTGTTGTATCAAATAATGTGGTTATGATCAATACAACAAGCTAATGCAGCAAAGATTAGTTCTTAAAAGTCACTAAAATGCAGTATTTGAACCTCATAATTTAATAGAAAATGAGGAGAATTACTGTGAAAAGGTCCAGTTTTTGAGAGAAAAGGACCATCCTTTTTAATAAGCTGGCTACAGGCCTGAATAACCTGAGCTTTTTGTAAAACACACACACAAAACACACGCAATGTTTTATTTATTCTTTTTTGAAAATGATTTTTTGTTTGGGCCCTGGTGTGGGGTCAGTTTATGTGACAGAATATGCAGTTTGTACAATATAAAAATTATTATTTATGGAAATAATAACAGAAACCCAAAATGTGTGGGGGAATTGTAAAAAAATCAGAATGATGTTTACTTAACTCTCTAAAACTGCAAAGAGCTTTCTGAGAAGGTTAGGTTTAGGTTGGAGAGAGTATTGCTAGAGTGCAAAATCAATACAAGTCTATCATAACTCCCCACAAAGATTGCTGTACAAACATGTGTGAGAGTGAGCATGTTTAATATGTCAACACAGAATGGCTTATTAGACTGTATAAGAGCCATCAATACAAATTAAAAGGTGATGGGATCTTGAATGGATATCAATGGTTTTATGTCAATTTGTTTGCATAATGTAAGCTATTTCCTAATGGGATGAGATGACGGTGCAAAGCAATAGAAGTGGTTTTAACGGTTATAATGGGAATTTTATTGGTTCAAATGGAAATCAATGGTCCCTGTGGGTCTCTATTGGTAATGCTCAAAACAACTAAATCTGGAAATCCTCCTGGAATCTGTCTCACAACTAGAAATCACTAAAATGTGTTTTTCTATTGTGTTTTTCTGTTTGAAAGGTAGGCCGCTTATTTGTATTTGATATGCCTATCGAAAAGCCTATAATGTGAATTTCAACTGTTCTTATTTTGTTTGCTATATCTATCATTGTATCATCTGGGATATTAGAAAGCAGTTAGCACTAGTACTGCTAGCTTTCTAATTGGGCAAAATTGGCAGAGACAAATTACCATGTAGGCAGCAGACCTGAGCAAGACAAATTGCAAAAGAGTGTTCACACCTATAACCCTGTTAGAACTGATAATAATGGCTGGATTATGCTTCCCAGGTATTGGATATTATTTTATGTTCAGTCCAGCAGATGGGCAAACACCCAGTCATTAAAATGAATATTAGACTTTTGGAATGTCTGTGTTAGGGGTTTAATGGGATTTAAAATCTAATCTTGTGGGCATTTTTAATAATCAGATGCCAGCCTACGACTACAAGTAGGCTTCGCTTCATTCCCAGTGCGTGGATGGATCTCATTTGCTCAAAGCCCCTTTACGCGTTGTTACTAGGTAACGGCCAATGCAAGCGCTGTGCGGGATTTGTAGTCTTTGAATACACATTCACTCAGCGCGACTTCAGCTTCAGCGCGAAATGTTTTGGGAAGCTAAACACTACAATACCCATGATGCAAAGCGCAGCTGGAAGTACAGGCATGTGAACGCCGTATGATTCCCGTAGCGCTTCCTGAATAGCGCTGCAGATGCTCAACAAAACATCACGCGCTTTATTTACGTTTTCTAACTAATTTGCTTGTTTTGTCAAAATGAAAATGCAGCTTATAATTTTGGTTTCCTTGTTTGTTGTCGGAGCAATGGCGGGAAAGTACTCAAAAGAAATGAATGAAAAAAATGCGTCTGATAAAAACAACAATCAGGTGGAATTCAGAATCGCCAAACTAAATCAGGTTTGGGAAAAGGCGATAAGGGTAAGAGATTTGACAGATTTAAAGTCGATTAATCTGTCGCTATTACACGTAAACAGACTATAAAATTGGTTTTGGATAGTTGTCAGTTATAATGATTGTGAGCTTATCATTGTGTTTATATCTTAACTTACTCGCAGTTAACGTGAAGCAAGTAAGAGTAACGTTATCTTTACTTTTGGCGTAACGTTATTTATTAACGTTACGGTTTGTGTGAGCACAGTTTTACCTCAAATATAATGGGGAAATTTGGTTAGCGTAATAAAGCAAAGTGAATGTGTGAATATTGCGGTCAAGCTACAAAAAAGCGACTTTTAAAATTCATTTTCGAGTAAAATTCGGGTTAATTTTTTAATATTTCATTTCTGCTCAGATAAAGTGACACGCTTTCTTTGAGCATTATTGTTATTTACTGTATTTGATTGCCAATGACTTGTGCTTTAGATGCAGCTTGCACCGGTCCGACTGTCAGAACTACACAGTGACTTGAAAATCCAAGAGAAAGATGAACTTCAGTGGAAAAAACTCAAAGCAGAAGGGATGGACAAAGATGGAGAGAGAGAAGCCAAGCTCAGGCGAAATTTTAATAGTAGGACATTTTTTGGTTGTGTTTATATAACTATTATAACATTAAAGAACCCATGTAAAGGCTTAACAAAAATTACTAATTTAATAGGTTGCTAATTTGAATGTAATAAATAAATAATAAAATGTAATAATTTGTGTTAACACTTTGAGTTAATTATTTTCAGATGCTGGTAAATATCATTCTTGTAACGTAGTATATTAATGTTTACATTTGATTACTTTTCTACATTTCTAACATTTTTTACTGTTAATAATTTTCAAACCTTTATTGTAGTGTTTATTGCTAGATTTGTGAAACCTTTTCATTTCTTGCATTATGACGATTTAATTGTAGGTCCTCGTTTTGCTTTAGAGATTGGTTTGAGGAATCCTTGCGATAGGAAACAATGGCATATAACAATGCCTTGGGGAAAAGAATCCCAAGATTATACAACAAAATAAAGCAACAAAATTGCACTTCCTTACTAAACAGGCACTGAATGACAGGAGACATTTTACACACCAAAAAGTACCAAAATACACATAAATATTATTTAGAATATCCAAACTTTTAGCAAAAAAAAAAAAAAGAAAATAAGATATATCCTCTTTCTATAGCAATCTATAGCATTTTCCCCATAAATTGTAACAGATTACAGTTATGTTTATTTTGGGATGAAATTTGGTTACACTTAGTTTTAATGTGTCCTAGTTACGGTGTAGCTATTCATTTAACTACAGAGTAATATTAATAGAATAATAATAATTAACAATGTACTTACTATATGGTTAGGGTTATAGAGCAGGTTTTTTAGTATTAGTTGTATGCATAATTAGTTGTAGTTATTACAGTTAGTAAATGTAACATGTAAAAAGGACACCTTAAATTATGTTACACACATTACATGTAACTAGTTCTCATCACCATTGGCGGTAATGTACTTATTGTATATTTAACATACAGCTTAACTTGTTTGCACAGTTATTCTTGCAAAGTATGGAATGGATGGGAAAAAAGACACCCGGACATTGGACAGCAACAGACTGAAAGATCATGAAGTTAAAGTTGGAGACATGTTTGATGACCCAAAGTTGGATAAGCTGTGGAGCAAGGTAACACACAGTATGTGACTAAACGATCACTAGGGTGAATGAATGTGTAACTCATTTGCATACTTGTTCACTCATTAAAAAAAAAACTAAACCTTTCTCTTCAACCTTTGAACGCCAGGCCAGAACTTCTGGAAAATTCTCTGACGAGGAACTCCAGACCCTGCATAGAGAATTCCAGCACCACAAAGACAAAATCCATGAGTATAACATTGTCATGGACACTGTCAGCCGGACTGAAGGTAAGGATTTGGATTGTGTTCAAGGCATGTCATAGCATAGGATCGCTAGTAGTGTTCAGTTATAAGAATATCCAAAATGAATGATCATCCAACTTGATTTTTAATGAGTAATCTCAATTTTTTTTACAAGCATATTGACTGATTTAGTAGTTAATGAATACAATAAGCATACGAGTATACCATATGCTCAACTGTCTGTAGAGATTTAAAATCAGAAGCAACCACATTTTAATCAATATCCAAAGACGCTTCATTCATTAGCAAGAGCAGTTAATGATATAAATTATAGTGTATAATATCAGAATATCTAAAAAACTGAAAAAACAACAGCATCTGACTTAAGTTTTGTGAAATTAGACTACAAAAACAGAGAATTGAATGAAAATGCAAATGCACTCTCTAATAGAACACCAGTAATACAGGGTTTCCCTGGTAACCATAGTAATATGTAGGCCCACACGGAATCTGAGCGCGCAGAATTCCGCAGAATTTTAGGCCATCATTTATGCTGTTTATTTACTTGAGTAAATGTGTGTAAATCTATATTTATTCAGTTTTTTTTATTAATTACAGTAATATTATTGACTAATATGAAAATGTTCCTCTGATTTATGTACAGTGCAGTTTGTAAAGTAATATTTTCAGTCTTTTAGTAGAGATATTATATGAGAGACTTATTTTTTTTTACCAAATAAAGTGAATCTAATTAGATTTGCATTTTAAACATCAAATAAAAGTTAAAAAGGTTTTAGTTAAGATACCCCCAAAATAATTCCGCAGAAATCCGCAGATTTTTACCAAAATTCTCCGCAGAAATAGCAAAAATCGCCCGCAGATTCCGTCTGGCCCTAGTAATATGATCCCGCCTCTGTCAATTGACCCATACCAGTTTTAGAATAAAAGTCCCTTGAAACGCTTTGAAATGTGTTTTTTATTATTATTATTATTATTATATTTTATTTTTTTCAGAAATTTGACTTCATTTGACCTAAAACATGAAGACAGGATGGGACATATAGTAGTTCCCCCCTTTATAAAAACAGCCTATACCCTTTTGTTTTTATCACAGCTTTGCCAGTGAGAGTGGTTGAGCTCAAATGCATTAAATGAGAAGCGTTATGAAGGGGACAGATACCACAGAGCATTTGATTGGTCAGAAACTGAAGTAAAAGTTGATGTTGAAAATGTATCAATTAGGCAGAAGTAACAAATTGCAAGCTTTGGGTATTTATATCAGCTTTATATCGTCTAAATGAGGATTTTGTCATTTTTTTGTAGCACAAAACTAACATACTGATACTAACATCTAAAAAAATGTATTTTAATTTCACAGGACCTTTAATAACCTTGTGCAGGTGGTGATAAATCATTTTTGATGTTGCAGTTCACTTGAACATTACAGAAAAGCCTATTAGAAACAGAAGGCTGTAAGAAAACTTGGTCTGAATAAATTAACACATTTGATGTATAGTTTTAATATCATGCCCATAGTTAGCTGACCTAGCTTTTTTGGAAAAGCACTCTAGTAGTTTAATAATGGGAAGTCTTTACATTTTAACCTCCTGTGCAGATTCTTGTCTTTGAATTTCAGAAGCCAATGAGTAAACTGGTCTTGCTCTGTTATTTCTTTCAGAGATTCATAAGAATGTGATCAGTCCTCTGGAGGGTGATGTGAAGGAGAACGTTCTTCATCAGAAACACGCAGATCTGAAGCAGAGAATGAGGGATCTGAACCAGGGCTTTGAGCGACTCCGCAAGATCACCCACGAGGGCTACACTGATGACAGCGGTGGGCAACTTTAATGACACTTAATCAGTGTTTCAGAAATGAAGTGATTTCCTAAAACTCTAAAACTCTCTGTCTCTTTCATATGTTTTTGCCTGTTGCAGAATTTAGGGAGCCACGAGTCATTGAGCTTTGGGAGATGGCAAAAAGATCCAATCTCAGCGAAAATGAACTTGATTCTCTTAAAGTAAGTTTTTTTTATGAGTCTGAATAACATTGATCATGTTATTGTCAAACATTAAAGGTTTGAATCTTTAGTAATATTTTATAAAATTAAAGATGAATGCAATTCAGAGGGTGATGATTGGATTGCTGTGCATCATTTAGTGGAATTGAATTAAATTAAATAGAATTTTTATTTGACAGATTTTAGACAAACTGTACAAAAATACAAGTATCCTATACATTTTGAAATAAAACCGTCACCGATAAAAACATAATACAGCCTTGGGCTTGTTTCCATTATGGTCCTCGCTGTTAAAAACAAAGTATGGCTGCAAAATACAGTTAATGCATAAAACAAACAGTACCTCCACATTTTAAAACGGCAACAAAATTATTCACAATACAATAACATGTAAAAAAAAACCATCATCATCCACCATGCAAACTGACTATTCTCATCAAGCAACCATATTTTGATCGCTTTTTTGAATCTCCTTATGTCTTTTATTTCCTTGATCGATTTTGGTAATTTGTTCCATATGATTGCACTTGTATATAAGAACATATTTTCTCCCACTACACTTCTAAATTATGAAAAATCCCATTATATATTTAATATATTAAAATCCCAACCCCTAGTACTATATGAATGCTGTTGCCTCACCTTTTGAAAATTGTTCACCAAATAACTAGGAACCACATTATTAAACATTTTACGTATCATTCTCAGTTTTAAACAACACTCATTTATTAACAGTTAACATGCCTAATTCTTTAAAAAACTGTGCAAATGTGCTCTACGATGAATTTTTGTAATTATTTGTACTGATTTATTTTGTGCCTTTTGCAGTTGTTCCTTCATACTCTGTGAGCAGCTACTAAACCAAAATGACGTAGCATAATCAAAATGGGCTTGAATCGAAGTTCCTGCCAATAATTTCTAAAGAATAAACATCCGACAGATCAGCTTGCCTTGCTAATAACCTAACTTTTCCACATATCTTCATAAAAACCTTTCTTGCCATAACATCTCCTGATAATTTATTATCTATTAAACATCCCAAATAATTTGCAAAATTCTTTGACTCAATTAACAAATAATTAAACCTAACAACAAAAGAATCATCTTTCTTTAATTTCACTCTTGAAGCAAATAAAATTGCTCATGTTTTACCTTTTATTAATAATAATTACTACATTTAAAACCAAAGTGGAGTTATTTGTTAGTCTTACTGATTGTTATTAGGAATAACAACAAATAAGACGTTGTACCAATTAATAACAAATGCAAGAACAGTTGAACATTATTTTAAAGAAGCATTTGGATAAGAATACAGAAAACTAATAATCAGAAGTGAAAAAAACATAAATTACAGGTATTAATTAGAAATATAACCGCTGATTGTGCAACATGTAACAAAAAGCAAGCAAAAGTTGCATAGTCTATACTCTGGGCTTTTCACATGCCTAATTTTCTGTAATTGCTTTAATATTAGAGATCAACAAAAAGATTAATGCATAATAATGGCACATTAAAACAATCTATTGACTTTATGCATCAATGCAGAATTGTTCACATTTGCACTGTGAAGCATGTCAAAAACAATTGCACAGCTCTACTAAACACTGAAGTTCAATTTTATGGTCTAGAGCATATTTTGAAAACACCTAATGAAATATGATTGAATCTAGTCTCCGTTCTCTCGTTTAGGAGGAACTCCGACACTTTGAAACAAAGGTGGAGAAGCACCAGCACTATCAGGAGCAGCTGGAACTGTCTCATCAGAAACTGAAGCATGTGGAGGCTCTGGGAGATGAAGATCACATTATGAGAAACAAAGAGAAATACAACACTCTGGCTGAGAAAGCACGAGAGATGGGATACAAGGTACAGCAGCAAAATTGAGTTTTACAATAACATTTCTGCTGTATTATTATTGATGCTGAGACACCGCAGGACAATAAAACCATCCAACTGTGTATTCTGAGATTTTTCATCAAAGATTGTTCATTCTAATGTAAAGAAAACATCTCAAATGAAAGTTTAAGTGTTACCGTTACACTTTAAAAATATGTATCGTAATTGGAATCTACGGACTCAAATAGATTTTCACAAAATTAGTTTTTTATCTTGCGTTGTGCCATAAATCTTCATTTCAGCAGCACTCTCACACACTAGACTTTACAGTATGTACCCTGTAGGTTTTTACAGAGGGAGAAGTTCTGACATAATTTGATTGATTAAATAATCTAAAGCTGTGAGAATTATTGTTAGCATTTTACTAGAACAAGGGGTTCATAACAATGTAATTATTGTATTTTGCACACTTTACAATAAGGTTTCATTAGTTAATGTTAGTCAATGTATTGATTAACATGGACTAATAATGAACAATACTTGTACAGCATTTATTAATCATAGTTCAACATTTACTAATGCCTTATTAAATTCTGAATTCAGGCCTGTCAATATTAGTTAATGCAATGTGAGTTAACATGAACTAACAATGAACATCTGTATTACCATTAACTAATGTTAACAAACATGAATAGTTATAAATGTATTGTTCATTGTTTGTTCCTGTTAGTAAATGCATTAACATTTACTAATGCAATCTTACTGTAAAGTGTTAACCCATTAGTAATCATGACATTACATTATCATGAATATGAAGGAGATTTTATGCATGCTCGTGCTTATTAAATGTCATTCGCTCATTTCATTTTAAATGCAAAGGTGACTTTGTTTGAGATGTCTTTATGACAACTTGACATGACCAAGACAGCATAACCTGTCATAAACATGACTGTCATGAGGTCATTATACTTGTGTCAGGATTCAATTTGCACCATTGTAATTGAGGTCAAGAAAAATAATATGATATTGCTATGAAATTCATGACAGTCATAATGGCCTCATGGCATGTTATGTTGTCTTGGTACTGTCAAGTTAACGACAATAACAAATCAAACAATAGCTATGTTTCCATCTAAAATGGGAATTAACTTTATGTGCAAAACTGGAATATGGCATATAAGACATACGAATATAGCAGCGTTTCAGTCAACGAGTCAAAGAGAACAAAATTGCCACTTCCTGATTAACTGGCGCCAAATATCAAGAGTAAAAACGTAATTTGCTGCAGTAGGAGAAGCTGCGTGAATCTTTCACTTATTTAATAAATGACTTGCGCCCCAGAACGACAGTATGCCGACACGCAATGAGCGTGTGGTGGTGTTTGAAGGGATGAAACGTGGAGCACAGACGCTCTTGGCAGTTTAATCATTAATAATAACACTAATACTGAAACAGTTACGGCATTTCAGAATGACCAAAACAACATTTCAGATGTTTTACAGTGTGCTTAATCTGCTGGTTTATCAATTCACACACATTTTTTCATCACATGATCTCTTGAATGAACAAAATCACGACTTCTTTTAATGCACATAGTGGAATTTGTTTGGTAATAGTGTTTCCATCACAGTTTATGCGCATCTTTTCTCATTGAATAAAAAGTTTATCCTGCTCAGTTATGCGCAATTGTTTTTTATGTGTATTTCCAAAATATATGTGTATCTTGAGGTTTCCATCAACCGATTTATTTATTTATTTATTTTTGCGCATATCCAAAATAGGCATTAAAATAGTTGGATGGAAACCTAGCTAATGTCACATTTGCTTTTAAAATAGTATAACTGAGCTAATGACATTTAATGGCAGTTGTCATAAGCTTGCATAAAATCTCATTCATAGTCATCTACACTGCAAAAAATTTTCAGCTGGGGTGCTGGAAAACAAAAAGTAAAATAACAGCCATTAAACTCCAGAAATTTACTGTAAAATAACAGGTTGAATTACAGAAATTTACCAGAAATTTAAATTTAATCGTTATTTTACGGTAAAATTCTGTAATTTAACAGCCATTATTTTAACATTTTTTCAGTCGCATAAAGCTCTGCACAAGACGTTTGGCCTTAGAAGAAATGGTCGTTGCCAACTGAGCCTGATTTCTCTCTAGGTTTTTTAATCTTTCACTTTCGCCAATTGGTGAAGTTTTTTTCCTTGCCGCTGTCGCCACTGGCTTGCATGGTTCAGGACTTGTGGAGCTGCGCATCGATGGATTTTCTCTTCAGTGTTTGAACTCTCAGCAGTGAATATTAAACCACACTGAACTAAACTGAACTTAATCTCTGAAAACTGAACTGACACTGTTTCAGTTTACTATGAGCTTCTATGTGAAGCTGCTTTGACACAATCTACATTGTGAAAGCGCTATAGACATAAAGATGAATTGAATTGAATTATGAACACCCCATTTGTGTAAAGTGTTCCCAAATAATTTGTTCATCAGGCCGTTCGCAGTATTTTCTGATAAATGACTCCCAGAATCCTCTCGGAAAGCCAAAATGAGATGAGAGTCATGATTCTGACTTGATTCAGTGTTCAGATTTTTGAGCTAGAATAATTTTTTGCAGTTAAAAGAGGGGATAGTTCACCCAACATTTGAATTTCTTTCATTTACTCACTTCTGTTTCAAACCTGTTTGAAAAAAAAATGAACAGCCATTGATTTCCCGAGTATTTTTTGTTGCTGCTATGGATGCTATGGATTTAGTGTGAGTAAATTGTGTGGAAGTTTTCATTTTGGGGTGAACTATCCCTTTCACGAAATAATAACTAAAGACCTTATAATAAAAAAAGAAAAACAAAAATTTCTTAAAGATTAATCAACTGCGCAAGCATTACTACTTTTTCTTTTTACTGTATTCACCTTGTGTGTAAGTGTCTAGACTCATTCATCAAGAAAATTGTCATGTATGTTATAAATTTAATGCTGTCATACCTTTTTTTTGTCTTTTAGATGAAGAAGCACTTGCAGGACTTAACAAACAAGATTTCCAAAAATGGATTGCAACACAATGAACTGTGAACACTCTTTTCCTCAGCATGGCAGCACTACAGTTAGTTATGATCACATATATGCCGTGTTATCCCACACTGATTGGCTGAGGTTATGACGGTAAGGTGCACAGCATTTCCACTGGGAAGTCAGACCAATTATTAAATAATGAGTTTTTTTTAACGGTACAGAGTAGTGAACAGTTCTGCGCATTCTGTTCATTATGTTCTATTCATTGTGGCCAATATTTTTTGTTTTTCATAATACTTGCTAAAAAATGAACTGAAACCTGTGTAACGTTGCACAAACGCGTGGGAGCAAAAGAACTTCACAACAAAAAGGCTTGCAAAGTTTCCAATCTAAACTTTTAAGCTTCCATTTGAGCAATCTCCTAAAGCTGAGCATCTTAACATTTTAAGAAAAGCTCAATTGAACTCTGCCATGAAAAACGGTGCCATCCCAATGCAGGTTTGATGTAATATCCAGATAACCTCTGTTACAAGCTAAACCTGGCAGATTGAGGACAATAGATGTGCTTTAATGGAAAAGTCTGCGGTGAAATGGAGAACCAGAAGCTAAGGTCAGGCACAAAAGTAAAGCAGGTCTTGAATCAGCCGTTATATTTACCAAACAGCATTAAATGCAGATATTATCAACATGATTGACAGCTTTGTCCAGAGTCAGACTTGAATCATCCTGACTGGTATTGAAAATTATAACTCAAACTATAGACTTAATCGATTCTATGACTATGTAATTACTAAATCGACATAATTTTGTGATTTAAAAAAAAAACTTCTTGTTCATAGCATCCTAAAAGTATTGTAATTCATGAACACAGTAATGTGTTGTCTGTTAATAATAGGATCTCTTTTGTATAAGAGCGCTCTGCTCATGTCACGTCAGTCGCATATTTCATAATAAAACAAACTGACCATTTTTGTAAGGTTTTACTCTAATGGTTGTACTATTGTTTCAAGCATTTAAAGGATGAACCATGTCACTGTTGTATCATTTTAATCAATACTGCAATAACCAATATAGAAATGTCTGAAAATAATATCTGGAAAATATACAGCGTGTTTCTAATGTGTAAATGTACAGAGCATATTGGTCACCAAAGGAAGTAGATATATTTACAGTTGTTGCATTTGGGATCTGTTTTCATATTTTCTAGATTTTTCTAACATGCAAATAAAAAAATACATTCATCTACAATATTCCACATTGAACACAATGCAGAAACATTTTATAGTGTACAGCAGTGGCTCTTCAAGCAATGGGTAAATTCAAATGGAGAACAAAAGCACGACCAAGATAGAAGGTGAAATGGCCCTCCTAATGAATGTGTAGGATGCAACTGTTGTTAACACTTGACTAGGGCTTGGCCAATAAATGATATATCGAATCACGATAAATTTTATGTCAATAACAATGATAAGCTCTGGACGTTTTTACTCTGTATTAATCCAAGAGCCAATTACACAGCAGAAATGTGCAACAATGGGAATCTAAAGGTGTGTTGATTGTAGAGATGCACTGAATTTTCAGCCACCGAAAATTTATCGTCCGAAATTATGTTACGCTATTTAATGGACCCTCTAATTTGTGGCTTCAGTCATTGTTAGGGTACATTACATTAACAACTTATATCGAAATATATCAGTCAATATGGAAAATAATTATTAAGATAGCATTTTTGCCATATCGCCCAGCCCTACACATGACCTTCTAAAGCAGAAGTGTCAAACTCAGTTCCTGGAGAGCCGCAGCACTGCAGAGTTTAGTTCCAGCCCTGCTTCAAAACACCTACATGTAGGTCTCAAACAAGCCTAAAGGACTCAATTAGTTTGATTGTGTTTAATTAGGGTTGGAACTAAACTGTGCAGAGCTGTGACCCTCCAGGAACTGAGTTTGACGCCTGTGCTCTAAAGACTTGCTCTTGGCTATGCTTCCAAAGATGCACTTGGAACTAAGAATGTGCATGTGCTTTATAAATCCAAAACAACTGCGTGATGTGAAGTCCTTTAGGTTATTGAAGCTTTGAGGAAAAGCAATGCATATATTTAATGCAGAGGTTGTAAATAGTTTGACATTTTACTGTGTATAATGTTTTGCGTTATGCATGCAGTTAGCCTGGGTATATAAAATATAGCCGAATTTACTTATTTACACAATTGTAGTAAAAGCAATCATTTTCATGAGTGTCCTCCAAATTTATAGCAACTTCTTGCTAGGCATGGGCCGGTATAAGATTCTGATGGCATGATAACCTTGGATAAAAGTATCGCAGTTTGACAGTTGTGATTACTACTATAAAATACGTGATTTTTTAAAATGTCTGGGTAAAAAACTAAAGCTTTTTCCCCCTTTGAACACAATATATGTTATGTTAAGAAACATTTAAAATATTTAGGAACAGTAAACATGTCAGGCTAAATAATTGAAATGAATCACTATCTTCAGTTGTTTCTAAAGCTCAGATTTCTTCACAATTTAAAACGGCATCTTTGGATATCCTTTCTGCTGGAGATACTGTTGTCCTAAAAAATAAAATAAAAAACGTAAATTTAAAAATTTTACACATACCATAGGAACGGTAAAGCAGAACATTTTGGCAGTTTTAAAACTTTGACTTTTGGTATACCTTGAAAACTGTTATCCCATGCGTACTCCTTGCTGATCACTTCTTCGCCGGTGTTTTGTCATGACCGTTAATCTGAGTCGCCTCTATTGCAAATAATATTACAATGTCCAGCATAAAAGCCTACAAAATTGGCAGTTATGCCCTTGCATTCAGCGGAGACTAGCGGTATGGAGGCAAGTAAAAGTATAAATCAGGCTTAACACTTCTATTTAAAAAAGTGTTGAGATCATAACACTCTCTTGTCTATTTATTTAGTTGTTCTAATTACTTTTCATGTCCACTGTCATAACTGTATAAGCCTGCAGCCCAAGACTGGTTACTGAGAGAGCCAAGTATGGCTAAGCCTGTTCAGTACCTTAATGGGAGTCCACATGGGAAAGCTGAAAGTGGTATTAGTGAGGCCAGCAGGGGGCGCTCAACCTGCAGTCTATACTGTCAGTAGGTGCCGTTTTTTCGGATGAGACGTTAAACTGAGGTCATCATGACCCTCAGTGGTCATTAAAAATCCCATGGCACTCGTAAATAGTGTCCTGGCCAAATTTCCTCCATGGCCTCCCAATCCACCTAATTGGCTCTATCACTGTGCCTGCCGTCACATCATCTAAGTGGATGCTGCACACTGGTGGGGGTGTGGAGAGACCCCCACCTCATGATTGTGAAGCGCTTTGGGTGTATGACCATACACGATAAATGTGCTATATATATATATATATATATATATATATACACACATTATATTACATTACACTGTCAGTCACATCTGCTAATTGATCAATTTTATAAAAAATAAATAAAATTGGAGGGTTGCACTTCACTTTGTATTTTGGTTGTGTGTGATGATAAGGTAAATAATCTTTAGAACCACTGATATATATAGTGGAGCGTAAAGAGACCACTAATAAAAGCGATTATATTTTGCATTTGTCTAACATATTTCAGCATCGCAATGAGTAAAAACATTTAAGAAAAAATGCCAATGAAATTCTTATCATGAAATAACTGTAGTTTTCTGTAGATCAGGCTGTGAAAATGTGGTTAAAACCTAGTCATCTTTTTTGAGGAGGTCTGAGAGAAAAGGAAATTAAGAAGCTTAAGTCCGCTAACAATTTTGACAGAATAAAAAAAAAAGACATCAAGAATATTTTTACATTTAAAAAAAATTAAAAGTGCTGCCACATTTCCAGATACATGGCTGCAGGTTAAATATTTCATACTAAATCTATACTCTTATCATTTTAAAGTTTAGCCATTATTAAAATCCAAATGTAAAGGTCAGAGACCAATTGAAAAAGAATCATCCTTAATTCTCTTCAGTAAAAAATACTAATATTTCTGGGCTTAAATGGAAAGAAAAATCCTCATATTAAAAGACCGTGTGTGTTTGTGTTTATGTGAGTGTTCCTCTCCTCTTGTGCTCTAGTTCCAGCAGTCTGTCCTCTCTGCCCTGTGCATGCTGGGCACCAACCCTCTGTGCCGTCTCTGTCGCAGTGATGTCAATGTGGGCATATTTAGTGCTGGAGCCAGCCGCTGGTCACAAACACACACACACAAAAACATGGATTTATCGCCACAGTGTGCAAGCTTTAGTTTGTATTCTACCACATTAAGCTCACAGGAGTGTCATTTGTTTTCTCTTTCAGAACAGACTGAACTATAGAGACTCTATTTACACTACTGTTCAAAAGCTTGGAGTAAATAGTTTATTATTCTTTTTTATGAAAATTAATAGATTAACAAAGATGGTTCCTGAAGTGACATGCTGTTGTTTTGAACTTCCTATTCGAAGAATTGAGGGGGAAAAAGTATCCTAGTATCAACAAAGACATTAAGCAGCTGTTTTCAACATTAATAAAAAAATGTTTTGAATGAGTTCAACACTAAATCAACACAAGATTAGGATGGTATGTTAAAACTAAAACCAGAAAACTGAAAATGATCACCTCAGGTACACCTCATGTGCTTTATTCAGTGTTAAATGCTAACAATGAGAGTTTGAATGCCATTTTACATGACATTTATTGCCATATACTGAAAGCAGCAGCAGATAGTTCACCTCAGATCTTGAAAATAAAATAAATCTTTAAAATTGAACTTTAGAACTGTGACTCGGTGCAAGCCAGCGTATATCAGTGATTCAACATCTACATTTAATAATGTTAAAGAGGTTTAATATATATTAATTAGATTATACAGCTTAC
Source organism: Danio aesculapii (assembly GCF_903798145.1). Taxonomy (NCBI): domain Eukaryota; kingdom Metazoa; phylum Chordata; class Actinopteri; order Cypriniformes; family Danionidae; genus Danio; species Danio aesculapii. Next base: position 19,874,947 of record NC_079435.1, on the reverse strand, counting down.
CACTTCGTTGGAGTGCAGTAAGTGCACTATTCTGTGCTTCTGAATGGCTGTATTTAAATATCTTGCGTCTGGTGCAATCATCACAATTGCTTATTACTGTAAACTGCTCACCTAATGCTTACGTTTGTAATGTTTGTGTTATTTGTTAATTAAATAACCACCTCATGTGGAATTCTTAATCTGCGTCTCATTTCATGGCTGCTACTGTCCACGTACTTTGAGAGCGTTCTTGACTGAATGAATCGCACCAAGGCAACCTAGGGTGCTGAAATATAATTGGCTAAAGTGGCCGGGTTAAATAACCAAAACAAAGACAGACGTTCCGGCACGTAATGCACATTTTCAAAGCAGAATATCTGACTTCTGTATTGTTTTTTAGCTAAATAAGAATGTTCATTTAGCATGTTTAGGATAAAAGAACATAAACAACTTTATTAATTTCTATTCATTTGAAGATGCACAAATGAAACTGTATCAAATGAAAAACAAATCTTTGCAACCTTATGTAAAATAAAATGACTGTACAGCTTAAACATTGCATGCTATTATATTGTTCTATTATTATATTGTTGTTTTATCCAGTTTTATGTTGTATTTTGACACTCCTGTTATTCAGCAATGTTTAAACTTTACAGTAATTTTACTTTTTAGATAAGATTGCAACGATTATTGTTCATTTGATACTGAGCCTTTAATTGTCATTTATAAATGATTTATAAAGCATAAACAGTCCTCACTTTAGATTAGGTCAGAAAACTGCATGAAGCTGAGTTAATAAGGCATTTATTAACATGCATAGTAACCAATACTATGTGCCTGAATAATAAGGTATATAAACATTAATTTCAATAGTTTATTAATCATTTACTAACTCATTCTGAATTATCTTAAAAACCACCAACTATTCTTAAATACAATGATTTGTTAATAATGCAATACTTCATTTAGTAATGAAAAATAAATCATTAACAAAGTATGAAAGGACAATTATTAAGCATATTATAAATGAGCTTAAGTCAATAATACAGCATTTGGATCTGCAGTTATAAACTGCTTATGCTTATTAATTTAGAGTAAATAACAAATAATGAATTCACTAGATGCTAATGCCTAATAAATGATTCATTGTGTGTAGTTATTATAAAGTGTTACCAGGATATTTAAGAAACATCACTTAACATGTTTCTTAAATATTTGCAAAACTTACATACAGCACCTTTAACTAATAAAAAGTAACACTTTACATTACAGGACATGTAATTAATGTCAGTGTATTTACTGACATTTAATGAACGATTAGATGCTTCTACAGCATTTATCTATCATAGTTACTAATGCATTTTTAAAATCCAACACTGCTTGCTAAATTAACATGAACAACTGTATTTACATTAACAAACATGAACAATGAATGACATTTCAATTAAATGATTTACTCATGTTAGTAAATACATTAACTGTGTTCCTTATTGTGATGTTACCAAAAATATATATTTGTTTTGAATGACCTGTATACATTTTTAACAAAATTTACTTTTATTATATATTTTAGTTTTATGTAAAATGCTAATAAAGAAAAAAAAAAAAAGTCAAAATAGAACCACCTTTGTAGGACCATGTGACACTGAAGACTAGACTAATGGATGAATGACAGCATATATGTGAAGGTAATTCTTCAACAACAAGTAAAAGTTTGCAACCAAATTATGATAATACTATGAGAGGAATCCTGTGTACCTCTGATAGTGTGGCTTGATTCAGGACGGTCCTGCAGATCCAGCTCCATATAGTGCAGCTGTCGTTTAGATGTAGGACTGATGGGGATGTTGACATAATTCACAGAATCACCTTGAGCTCTGTCGGTGAATGTCAGTCCGGCCTCTCCTGTAAGACCACAGCAGAAACCAGAGTCATACAAAGATAGTAATGAAATGCTGTGATCAGACGGAGAGATATATTAAAGGAGGGCATGTGAATTACCATACTCTCCGGATCTGAACTGTGTCCACCTGGACAAATCACTCCTCAATGCCATCTGTTCATAATTGCCTTTTGGATCTGCTGAGTAGGACGAGAGGAATGAAAATATAATTGCAGCTAAGTCTTCCAACACAACACACTTGCTCGTTCTTGATTTCTGCAGCAAATCATTCAATTGTTAATGTTATCAGCTTCTTTTTTTTATTAAACACAAAACACACAATATAAGATAAACATATACACTCACCGGCCACTTTATTAGGTACACCTTACTAGTACCGGGTTGGACCCCCTTTTGCATTCAGAACTGCCTTAATCCTTTGTGGCATAGATTAAACAAGGTACTGGAAATATTCCTGAGATTTTGGTTCATATTGGCATGATAGCATCATGCAGTTGCTGCTGATCTGTCAGCTGCACATCCATGATGCGAAACACCCGTTCCACCACATCCCAAAAGTGCTCTATTGGATTGAGAACTGGTGACTGTGGAGGTCATTTGAGTACAGTAGACTCATTGTCATGTTAAAGAAACCAGTCTGAGATGATCTGTGCTTTATGACATGGCGCGTTATCCTGCTGGAAGTAGCCATCAGAGGATGGGTACACTGTGGTCATAAAGGGACAGACATGGTCAGCAACAATACATGAGAAAACATCCCCCACACCATTACACCACCACCACTAGCCTGAACTGTTAATACAAGGCAGGATGGATCCATGCTGGATTCATGTTGTTGATGCCAAATTCTGACCCCACCATCCGAATGTCGCAGCAGAAATCAAGACTCATCAGACCAGGCAATGTTTTTGAGCCTGTGTGAATTGTAGCCTCAGTTTTCTGTTCTTAGCTGACAGGAGTGGCACCCGGTGTGGTCTGCTGCTGTAGCCCATCTGCTTCAAGGTTGGAAGTGTTGTGCATTTAGAGATGCTCTTCTGCATACCTCGGTTGTAATGTGTTGTTATTTGAGTTACTGTTGCCTTTCTATCAGCTCCAATCAGTCTTGCCATTCTCATTCTGGTATCAACAAAGCATTTGCACTCGCAGAACTGCCGCTCAATAGATATTTTCTCTTTTTCAGACCATTCTCTGTAAACCCTAGAGATGGTTGTGCGTGAAAATCCCAGTAGATCAGCAGTTTCTGAAATACTCAGACCAGACCATCTGGCACCAACAACCATGCCACGTTCAAAGTCACCTAAATCTCCTTTCATCCTCATTCTGATGCTTGGTTTGAAATGCAGCAGATTGTCTTGACCATGTCTACATGCATTGAGCTGCTGCCATTATTTAGATTGGCTGATTAGAATTTTGTATTTACGAGTAGTTGGTAAGGTGTACCTAATAAAGTGGCCAATTAGAGTACAATATAAAAACTCATACAAATAAACAACAGCATGACAACATATAGAGCTTATCGAAATGGTAAAAAATACACATGACAGCATTTTCAAAATTTAGTTTTAACTGTTTAGTAAACAGAAATATGTACCCATATAAGAGATACTATTATATAGTATAGTATATTATTTATAAGAAATACTATAAATAAATACATTTCTTAAGAATTTATGCTCTCCATAACATGAACCAATATATATTTTATTTTAAATATTTAAGATAAATATTCCAAATGAATGAAATAACAAAAGTAACAAAAAGTGGAAATAAATATAAATAAATCCTATTTATTTGTTTTTTACTTTACTGTAAAATGCAATTGAATGCAAATGAAATTAGCATCTTTCGTCTGTCAAAAAACATATTTTCAAGATTTTTAAAAGTAAATTTGAAACCTTGTGAATTTTTTTGAAACAAAATAGTCTGAATAAATAGCCTTTGAGAGTAAAAGCGGCAGTGTCGCTTCATGTTTGTTATGTCAAGGCTTTTGTTCTGATCAGTTGAAAAGTAGGTAACAGTGTGATGCTCACCGTCAGCTTTCTGCTCAGAACTGCTTTTCTCTTCCACCTGCAGTACAAGAAACACAAAAGTGATTCAGACATCGCTTAATGTGCTTTTTATTGCTTTTAATCAACAGTGTCAACCATTTCTGCACTTTACTGTGTATGTATATATCACCAGAAGTTTACAAAATCACAGTTGAACTAAACATAGGCAGAAATACAACTTACAAAAATCTAATCTCAAACTGATGCGTTATTTATATCTTTAAAGGAAAGATATAAATAATCCAACTAAATAAATAAATACAACTAGTATTGACTGCCTGCACTTAAAACTCATTTCAAAACCCGAAGACATGTTTGTGGCCTCAATAAGCAGCTGAAATTTTATCACTATTGTACAGAGGTATTGAACGCTGCGAGCCACAGCGCTGAGAGTGGAATGTTTTTCAATGTGAAATATTGATCGCCCAGAGTAGGAAAACGCTTGGATTTTTTTTGTTTAGCGTTTGGTCAAAGCAGACTGTTTTTAATATCGCATATTACTGCGTTCTCAGATCAACCTGAAGCATGTGGTGAGATGACAAATGCATTTAAATTCAGTCCACAAACAGGTTGTGGTTCCCTGCTGATGCATCACGCTGAAGGCTGAGCATGATCCAGAGACACAGACCACTGGAACAGTCCTCGGATTTGTGCTGGAACGCCGGATTCTGTGATTAGAGGAGCGCATGCTGGAAAACTGATGCTCAATCTGCACCACACCGATCTGTTGCTGAAGTCTGATTTTGCTGGTATACTTCTAGTCCAAATCCAAAGAACAGTTTGTCTGCTTTCAGAAAAAATAAGCATTTTGACTCAAATAAAAGCTTTGTTTGCGGGTATTAGCAGAGGAGGATATCTAATTATAACGATGACTATATTAGCACCCACTCCATCACACGATATTATTCTGTTTGAGTGTGTGTTGCAGTCTTGTCATCTGCTGCTTTTAATGCTTGACCTCTATGAAAACAGAATGGTGGGGGAGGGATATAAAGTTTCTCTAACTGCTATTCTCTTCTATATTCTATAAGTGCGATCTAATTTTAAATGACTTTTTTTAAAATAATATCTTTATTATTAATTCTGAATAATTTATTCTGGGATCTGACTACATCAGTACAGGTTCCTAATGCCGTTATACATACCTTAAAGGTGCTGTATGTAAGTTTTTGACATCTAAAGTGTAACAATACCATAATATGTTTGCAGATATTTAAGAACATACTTGTTGATCTGAAAAACGATGCTGAAGTCAGATATTCTGCTTTGAAAATGTGTGTTATGTGCTGGAATGCTATCTTTGTTTTGGTTCTTTTAACCTGCCCACTGGCGGTTTAGTCAATTATATATTTTAGCACTCCCGGTGTCCTTGATGGAAAACCGCATATTTTATTCAGTCATGAAGCCGCTCAAAGCATGCATCCGTGACCGAAATGTGACCTCCAGTGGACCGTAGCAGACTCCAAAATGAGGCGCAGATTCAGAGTTCCACATGAGGTGGTTATTAATTAGCAAAAGTATTAATATTACGAGCGTAAACATTAGGTGAGCAGGTTACATTGTAACCCCTTGTCCTAACAACCTCCTACATGAGGAAATTTGCAGCGATAAATAAATACATAATTTAAAGTGAGTAAATCGCTCTAAGTTCCGTGTGGCAGTGATATCTTCCTGTCCGAAATCTTTTTTCAAAGTCATCTGGTGAGATACCCGTGCACTTCATAAAAACGTAACTACACATCGCACATTTGCACTACATTGATAATGATCGGAAGCTGCACCAGAGATGCCTTGAGACGACATATTTTCTATTACAATAAAATAATTTTTTACATTAAAATATTTGTTGACAGAAGATGCAAGAAATGCACTGTTTAAAATATTGTTTACAGGATATACAAGAGTAATTTTATTTAGAAGAGATACTGCTTATTTTCTATTTTTGAAAACATTGAAAATAATTTATTTTGTTTTCAAAAGTTCAAGTTATTTATTAAAATTTTTATTAGAAAAAGGTGACTGTTGGTTTTAGTCAACGCTTTTTTTCATTTCAGTTGTTCAGTGTTGATGTTCAATAAAAATTCAGAGATAGTCAATAGTGTGTGTTTCCTTCAATTAATTTAAAATCAAGTAAAATCAAGTCAGTCTATTTAAAATCAAGTCAGTGAACTAAAAGGGCAAAAAAATAGAATAAAATAAACAAATAAAATCATCGTTCATTAATCATAATCGAGTTAAAATGTTCAATTAATCGAGATTTTGATTTTAGGTCAAACCATCCAGCCCTAAAAACAATAGTGGAAACATGCCCTGAATCAGTGCTTCTCAACCACGTTACTAAAGAACCACCAACACTGCATGTTTTGGATGTCTGCTTTGTCTGTCACATCCATTACAGGTTTTTCAGTCTCTGCTGTTGAGCAGAATCAGGTGTGTTTGGTTATGGAGACAAGTTGCATCCCAAATCGCATAATTATGCATTATTCTATGCCATTTTGTAGTATAAATTGTGTAAGTAGTGCGTTTACAATGAAAACTCTAAAAAGATTAAGTGCACTGGATGATTCAAGCTGGATGATCGCTAAAATTTAATTATAAAATTATTCAACAGTGTGTTATGTTGGACACTTCACGCACTCAACGACCACAGCTTTGCTCATGTAGCGGAAGGGGCGGAGCCTTTGGGCACTCATGTTGGATTACTTTATCTATTTTGGATTGTGAAAGCCAGGGGTCACCAATCTGGAGGGCCAGTGTCCCTGCAGGGTTTAGCTCCAACTTGCCTCAACACACCTGCCTGGATTTCAAGTATACCTAGTAAGACCTTGATTAGCTTGTTCGTGTGTGTTTGATTAGGGTTGGAGCTAAAATCTGCAGGACACCGGCCCTCCAGGAACAAGTTTGGTGACCCCTGGTGAAAGCAAAACTTTCCTAGGACAGTGGTTATAGCTCCTCCCGATGGTGAATGCGGTTATACTCATGGCAGATATTATTTGGTTGTTTGGTTATTTATTTTACTACTTTGGCAACCGTCAAGCATCATCTGGGAAACGGTTTAAATTTCCACTTAATATAAAAAACATTAGTGTTCTATTTGGGTTGACACTACATACATGTACTATTCTGTTGAGTGTGTAAGTTCATAAGTATATAGTGCATAAGTGGATAGTGTGCCATTTTGGATGCAGCTATGGGAAATGTGCAGAGTTGGTGGTCCTCTAGGAACTGGGTTAAGAAACACTGCTCTAAATAATATGCTAGTTCTGGCTGTGTACAATAGCGCTACTCTGCTGGTAAACTGACACCTCTCGACTCTCGATTCACTATCAATTAAGTTTTATTTTCTTTAAAATGTGGTTATTTTATTGGCTTGTTTTTAGTTTTATAATAATTTTAAGTTATTAAAATAGAAAAAAAATTATTATTAGAAAAATTTCTTACTAATTTTTAAATAAAATAATCTTGGTTTCAGTTCGGCCAAGTTCATTTAAAATTTTTGGTTTCGGCCTAATATTTTTATTTCGGCGCATCCCTAAAATAAATATATCAATCAATCAACAAGAAAACAAATTCAAAATGACCTTTCGTCCCCCACAGTCAGGACAGGTGATGGGTTGTAAGCGTGTTGTAGTGGGACCTTCAGGTGGCACTGCTTCTACTCCGCAAGAGTTCAATCTCCTTGTGACAGTCTGTCTTATGACGTCGTCTGCAGTTACACCCTCCGCTCCACATTCAGACCCTCGGTCCTGGACAATGCCAGTCAAAAACTGTTCCTGACTAAGCTGTAGGAACCTGCGAGGTACATCGTAATGCTGCAGAGGTGAACTTGTGTACGCGTTGGCCTGTGTTTGATCAGCCTCTCTGAGGGAACACACACATGGGTTGTCCTCAGGAATCAGGGGAACTGTCCTTACTGGAGTGTTTATAATAGACACTGAATTGGGGTGTTGAGGAAGGCTTGTTAAGGATCCAAACTCATCAGTCTCTCCATGGCCAATATCCATACTCCCAGTGTAGGAGGAGAAGCTTCCAGAATATGAGGAGTGGCTTCCGGTGGCGATACCGCTGTCTGTGGAGCTCTGCCGTCCCGCCTCCTGAAGGCCTCTAGGGTGAGGGGGTTTGGACGGGGGCCGAAACCCCCCCATCATGACTCCATATATGCGCTCGTCACTGGTTGTACTGACTGAACAGGCTGTACTTTTACATCCTGTAACCAATAAATGAGATGATGATGGTGGTGGCGGTGGTGGTTCGACAGGGGTGGGGTGTCTGACTGGCTCCGGCCAGATCGCCAGGCGGCTGCCCAGGCTGTTATCAGAATGGCTGGCCTCAGAGGACGAGCTGGAGATACTTCGATCATCTCCTGCCAAAGAGGCGCCATAACTGAAGGTGGAGGCTGAGGAGTTATGACAGAAAGAGACAGAGAGAGGTTAACAAATCACTGCTTGGAGTCTTCTGTCAGTACTGTCTGTGCATTTCTAAAATATATAACTGATAATGAATCAAGTTGAAGCGATGTTCAGTTAGTTATTGGTGGATCAAAAAGAAGAGTTTTAGAAAAATCTTTACATGTCTCTTTTAAAGGCATATAATGAAAGGAACATACCAAACTGAATTAATACAATTGTTATCTGTTTAATTTTAATTATTATTTAAATGTAAAATTTAAATGTTCAAGTATTTTTGGACCTAAGAATCAACACATGCTGGATTCATGTCTTTTGTATAATTTTTTGGGCTTTCTTATGAATGAAGTGTTGGTTTTAAGAAACTTTTATGATTATATCATCGTTTACTTCTCAATTGAGCGTTTTAGACATTCCACTTTGATTTTCTAATTACTGTACTGTTGAAGTCTGTTATTAGCCCCCCTTCGAATTTTCTTTTTCTTTTTTATTTCCCAAATGATGTTTAACAGAGCAAGGAAATTTTCACAGTATGTCTGATGATATTTTTTCTTCTGGAGAAAGTCTTGTTTGTTTTATTTTGGCTAGAATAAAAGCAGTTAAAAATTTTTTAAAACCATTTTAAGGTCAAAATTATTTGCCCCTTTAAGCTATATTTTTTTTCTATAATCTACAGAACAAACCATAACTTGGCTAATTATCCTAACCCCCCCTAGTTAACCTAATTAACCTACTTAAGCCTTTAAATGTCACTTTAAGCTGTATAGAAGTGTCTTGAAAATATCTAATAAATTATTATTTACTGTCATCATGGCGAACAAAATCAGAAATTAGTTATTAAAACTATTATGTTTAGAAATGTGTTGAAAAAAATCTTCTCTCCGTTAAACAGAAATTGGGAAAACAATAAACAGGGGGCTAAAAATTCAGACTTCAACTGTATGTTTATAATAAATACTTTGGGCTCTATTTTAACCATCTAGGTGCAAAGTCTAAAGTGCATGGCGCAAAGTCATTAAAGGCATGTCCCCCTCCTTTAAAGACCAGCATGCCCATGAGTGGCGCAAGTGGATTTACTATTTAAGCAAAGTTAAGTCTAAAAAACAAAGTCTAAAAAATAGCAACAAATCCCGCCAAACATGTCTTGCGCCTTATTGAGTCGGGTGTATGATAGGGCCCATTGTCTTTGCAAAGTATTTTTCGGCCCTCTGAATAAAAACTTTGAAGATTTTGAAAATCTGATGATAGTGACTTTTTTTTATCGTACTCTTTTTCTGTCAATTTTTAACTTGCCTGTACATATCCCCAATATAAATTCAGATTTATTTATTATCGCTGACAAAAATCAATCAATCAATTCCTTCAGAATACATTTCTGAGATTTGACTACATTATTATCCCTTACAAAACGCTGGACTCTGATATAACATTAATTTCAATAACAAAAAAAGACATCAATTTCCATCTAGGATTTAATGACTTTATAGCGTGGCTTTTATGATCCTTTTGTTGTGCTTTGTATAGCCCTCAGGGATCCTGACAAAGACTAAGAACAGATTTTGAATGCAAAAGAACTTCAAAACATTTAGATGAAACAATGACATCAAGAAGAGAGAACTATAACAGATTTTACATTTACAACTGCATTTTCACAGTTTGGAATGAGTACATTCTTTTAGGTGTATATTTGGTTAATTCTTGAATTACCTGCACTGCTGTGGTGACTACAAATAGACAGCATGCTGAGTCTTTTCTCCAACTCACTGGCCTCCTGGCTAATCCGGTCTTCTATAGACGACGGGTTAGCATTGGGGTCTATGGAAACAGAATTTCATTACATTTGAATTAAACCAATACAGTGAGTGTTCATCATTCATACTGTACACACGTGCGCCGACATATATCCTTACGGTCACACACAAAGCACCAGACAGCACTGATTCGTCTCTGAGCATTAAGTCGTGTACGATCCATCACTGCTGTATCACTGTCTCTGCTGGTAGAATTACCGGAGCCACTAGCCACATTTATCAATTTCCACTGGAACATCACAGACGCGGCCTCACAGCAATAATCTCTCGCATAATGTGGATCCAGACTCACACACGAGACGCTTTGAGACCTCCTTCTGAATTTGCCAGTAGGTTTGGTAATCATTCTCTCACACAATAGAATCAATCAGGACACCAAACACAAAACGCTCAAATTAGACAATAAGTCAGTCAGGGGACAACAAGTAAATAAAAGCCTCTGGAAAACTGGAACAGAGTGTACAATAGAAAAGTTGTTATGGAGGCATTCCTACGTTGTACGGTTTAGCTGCACTGTAGATATTTTTGGCGTCTAATTAGCATGGAAAGTCAATTTCAAGCTGGTCTAAAGTAGCGCAAAAAGCTTTCAAGCAATGCCAGTGGCAACAAATAGACTGAAAAATCAATATCACACAAGCAAAAACAAACTGCATGTTGTTTTTATGCTCCAATCCTATAAATAAATGAAGTGTGCGGCTATTTGGGTTAAAATGCTTCCTATTATATGTATGTGTAAATCATTAAATGTTCAGTAACATACACTTACCGGCCACTTTATTAGGTACACCTTACTAGTACCGGGTTAGACCCCCTTTTGCCTTCAGAACTGCCTTAATCCTTCGTGGCATAGATTCAAGGTACTGGAAATATTCCTCAGAGATTTTGGTCCATGTTGACATGATAGCACCAACGCAGTTGCTGCAGATTTGTCGGCTGCACATCCGTGATGTGAATCTCCCGTTCCACCACATCCTAAAGGTGCTCTATTGGATTGAGAACTGGTGACTGTGGAGGCCATTTGAGTACAGTGGACTCATTGTCATGTTTAAGAAACCAGTCTAAGATGATTTGCGCTTTATGACATGGTGCATTATCCTGCTGGAAGTAGCCATCAGAAGATGAGGTCATAAACGGAGAACATGATCAGCAACAATACTCTGGTATAGGCTGTGGCATTGACACGACACTTGATTGCTACTAATGGGCCAAAAGCGTGCCAAGAAAATATCCCCCACATCATTACACCACCACAACCAGCCTGAACCGTTGATACAAGGCAGGATGGATCCATGCTTTCATTTTGTTGACGCCAAATTTTGACCCTACCATTCAAATATTACAGCAGAAATCGAGTCTCATCAGACCAGTTTTTCCAATTTTCTATTGTCCAATTTTGGTGAGCCTGTGCCAATTGTAGCCTCAGTTTCCTGTTCTTGGCTGACAGGAGTGGCACCCGGTGTGGTCTTCTGGTGTTGTAGCCCATCCACCTTAAGGTTGGACTTGTTGTGCGTTTAGAGATGCTCTTCTGCATACCTCGGTTGTATTGAGTGGTTATTTGAGTTAATGTTGCCTTTCTATCAGCCGAAACCAGTCTGGCCATTCTCCTCTGACCTCTGACATCAACAAGGCATTTGTGCCAACAGAACTGCAGCTCAACGGATATTTTCTCTTTTTTGGACCATTCTCTGTAAACCCTAGAGATGGTTGTGCGTGAAAATCCCATTAGATCAGCAGTTTCTGAAACAGTCAGACCAGCCCATCTGGCACTAACAACCATGCCACGTTCAGTCACTTAAATCACCTTTCTTCCCCATTCTGATGCTCGGTGTGAACTGCAGCAGATCATCTTGACCATGTTTACATGCCTAAATGCAATGAGTTGCTGCCATGTGATTGGCTGATTAGAAATGTGCGTTAACGAGCAGTTGGACAGGTGTACCTAATAAAGTGGCCAGTGAATTTACTATTTTTTGGCTTGCACATATTAAAAGCAGTACTGTAAACAAATAGAAAATCATATTATTTAAAGGGTGTAATCCTCATACTTTTTTTCTGCTTTTTTATTTTGCAGAATATATCAAAACAAATTGACTGATTGACAGAATCTGATTTTGCAATCAATACCCTGCACATCTTATTTATCACTGGCATTATGAACTCATGCTCAACCTTTATTGAATGTCAAAGGTTAAAATACATCAAGTGCACGTAATTAATGACATTTAATGACAGCTAGAACAACTGTCCTGACATCTCAGTATGATGGATGACAGGCGGGAACTTAATGTAATGTAACATCACACGAATCAGAGAATTCAGTGAATGTGTTGTCAAATACTGAAGCAAACAAATTTTGATTTATGCATTTACACTTTCAGAAGGCAATCACAGACAATGGTGGAATATGAGGGCCAAGCATTACTGGAAAACATTGCAAGTAATTTTCATTATCAAAAATGCTTAAAATGATTATGCTTGTTGTTGGTCCGCAGAGAAATATCTTTACTAAAATATCTTTGAAGGCACAGAAACACGATTCTTTCTCTGACTCTTTTACTTGTCATTTCTGAGTTACAGCAGCAAACTTTAAATGTTGGAGTTTTGAATTAGACTCATTATTAATTATGAATTTATTTCTTGCAGTTTTCCATTTTTGACAGTTACACAGTTCTCGCTTTAATTACGCAGTTTTGACTTTATATCTCACAATTAAAAGTGCACCAGATTTTTGGCTGTAAAATAGATTTAGCTTAACGTGCAATAAACAGTCTAGAATAAATCTGATGTCATATTTTTTTTTTTAAGAATATTTTAAAGGCCAATTCAACATAAACAACTGAAACCTTTTAAATATGCCAAATGTTGTAATCATTTTTGGCCACTGTATATTTTCAGTAATGTTGCTGTCAATAAAAGTGGTTATTTTATTGCGTAAATTTTTTTTTTTATCTGTAAAAATTCATTTAATTACAGTTTTTTTTCTCAGTGGCTTTGGTGCGTTTCTCACAACACTATTTACATTTGCACAACAGTTAATGCATTTCTCAAAACAATTAGTACAAACTGCAAAACCAAGTTGATAACCTGCAAAAGCATGTCACTTGCTCAAAATGGTTAGCTCATTCCTCAAAAGCAAGTATTCATGTCAATGAAAGTGTCAGTGTCATCAAGATGAAAGTCCTGACACCATTGTTTATGAACAAGACAGTCAAATGGCTTTGTCATGTTTTCATTATGACAGTTTACTCTACATTTTTTTCAGATGCAAAAAAAGTCCGATTTTGGTGACGCTTCCTGAAAATGCTCAAGACAGCACTATATATTATTTGCACAGCCATTTGAACACTACAGTAAAGTTAGACATCACTGCATTTAGTGAGGTATCTGAGTACAAGACACAATATGTATGTTTCACTTTGTTTACTGCATATGCTCTTTACAATTCTGATTTATTCACAGCATTGTGCAAAAGAATAAATTATTTTACCCTTATTTACAACAAACATAAACTCCCTTTGGGTAGAGCTGTGCACAACTGTAAACAATATTGCAGTACATATTGTAACTGAACCTACAACATACATAGATCTGTAAATCATTCATGAAATTGTTCAATTTAGAAGACATTTTCAGAAAAAAAAAAGATTAAAATTTTTTTTAATAAAATTTTTGTATGTAATGACTCAAGTAATGAAATGAGGACTATTAGTTTTATATGGAATGACTATTCAGAATTCACAAGTTTAGTTCATTTTGACTGACATGACATAAGCAAATGATAATGTTATAAAATAGCAGAGTTTTTATGAAAGCACTGATGCATGTCCAAAAGCATTTGCGATTTGTTAGAAGGAATGAGAAACTGCTACTCTGATGTGCACAAATGACTAATTGTTTTGAGAAATGCATTAACTGTTGTGCAAATGTAAATAGTGTTGTGAGAAATGCACCAAAGCCACTGAGAAAAACTGTAAATTTAAAAGTCTTCAAATGTCTTTTTATTATTTAATAAAATAATTATTACATTTTTGGTTTTGGTTTTCTGGCAAGTGCATTTTCAGTTTTGGATCAGAATTTTAATTTCTTTGAATCCCTACATACAATTTTGACCTCTCAGAATCCCAAGCTGAAAATTGTGAGATACTAACATAAAACTAATTATTCTGTGGCAAATAATCTGAAAAGGACACTATCAGATGTTTATATATATATATATATATATATATATATATACACAGTTGAAGTCAGAATTATTAGTCCCCCCCCCACCCCATCCTGAATTATTAGCCCCCCTGTTTATTTTTTCCCCAATTTCTGTTTAACGGAGAGAATATTTTTTTCAACACATTTCTAAACATAAACATTTCTAATATCTGATTTATTTTATCTTTGCCATGATGACAGTAAATAATATTTTACCAGATATTTTTCAAGACACTTCTACACAGCTTAAAGTGACATTTAAAGGTTTAACTAGGTTAATTAGGTTAACTAGGCAGGTTAGGGGAACTAGTCAAGTTATTTTATACTGATGGTTTGTTCTGTAGACTATCGGGAAAAAAAAAATCGCTTAAGGGGACTAATAATTTTGCCCCTAAAATGGTTTTTAAAAAATTAAAAGCTGCTTTTATAGATAGATAGATAGATTAGATAGATAGATAGATAGATAGATAGATAGATAGATAGATAGATAGATAGATAGATAGATAGATAGACACAGACAGATACATACATACATACATACATACATACATACATACATACATACATACATTAATTTTAAAAATCATAACTCAATGTAATGAAGGGAAAATAAATGGCACACATCAAAAATAACCCCTCAGAGCATAAATCACCTCTGTTAATGGGTCTATGTAAATAGGTAATTTAGCATACACCCTTTTTTCCCTGCGCAACACTACATTTATTAGAAACAATGGCCTCGGAGCAGCCTCTGCATAATATTGCTGTTTCATTGATCAATCTTGGGGTTTGAACTATCCTACAAGCTCTGACTATGATTCACAAAAAAACCTTCAGGCCACACATCCTGCTTTTATGTTACTGACTGTGTGTCAGCTCTCTGCAGGTTTCTATTCTCACTGCTTTTGCCACTGTGCAACCTTTCAGCTAGACCTGATCGTTTTATCTCAATATCACCGGCTCAGCAGCTCAATAAAATGATTCTCTGTGTGTCATTGTGGCAGTTTGGTCTATAAAATGATATCTCATACTCATTACGGTTTAATATACTATTATGCTTACATGCTAAATCTATCTTGGATCGATCAATAAACTAAATGTGAATCCTGTATTGATTTTTAGGACAATAATTTAGTATTCGGGAAGTCGTGTTAGGTTCCATTAAAATGATAAGTACCACATGGATATTATTATGCTCTGTCAAGATGGAGCCACTGAATGCATGAATCTAAAAAGTGATCGCCATTACAATGTAAGACTCATTAGAGTTCATTAAACCTAATGAATATGACTATCCAGCTACTGCTAGATGTAGAAATCTGCTAGTAATAAAAAAGAACTCAATTTTAACCACTCATAATGGTGACACAAAGCATTGCACTATTATTACATTTTGCACTAGTTTGAATAAAAAGTAAATCCACTGAAAATAAATTGCCTATAAAAGCATACATTTTATGCAGCGGACCCTTCCTAAGGTGGCCGAGAGAGCCTAAAATGCTGCAATTTAAAAAAACAGGCAATTGCAAAAAAAAAAAAAAAGGCCAGCAAATTGAGAAAAAGATCTTTATCAGTTTGACAGCACGCATGCTGCAAATCCTCACAACACATTCACATTTTTAAAATACACGCTGCATTTTCACACATTGCAAACAATTCATAAAACGTGCTGCAATTTCTCACAACACAAACATTTTACGAAAATGTGCTGCATTTTCTCACAACACAACGGAAATGTTTCAAGGAGACCCTAAAACGTAACAGACCCGGCTATTTAGGTTATGGATATTTAGGCTAATATATACTAAAGGCACTGGAAACAGGGTTTTAAAATAAATAAACAAAAAAACTCACCTTTTAAAGATACCTAGCTATTACTCACCGACAACTTTACTGAGCAATAGTCACGGCACAGTGGCGTCCGTCAACGCATATCGTAAATTGTTGCCATTGTGAGAAAATACAGCACGTTTTTGTAAATTGTTTGCATTGTGAGAAAATTCAGTGCAATTTCATAAATTGTGTTGTGAGAAAATGCAGAGCATTTCCGTAAATTGTTTGCGTTGTGAGAAAATGCAGCGTTTTTGTAAATTGTTTGCGCTGTGAGAAAATGCAGCACGTTTTCGTAAATTGTTTGCATTTTGTGAAAATGCAGCGTTTTTGTGAATTGTTTGCGCTGTGAGAAAATGCAGCACGTTTTCGTAAATTGTTTGCGTTGTGTGAAAATGCAGCACATTTTCGTAAATTGTTTGCGTTTTGTGAAAATGCAGTGTTTTCGTGAATTGTTTGCGCTGTGAGAAAATGCAGCGTTTTCATAAATTGTTTGCGCTGTGAGAAAATGCAGCACATTTTCGTAAATTGTTTGCGCTGTGAGAAAATGCAGCATTTTCATAAATTGTTTGCGCTGTGAGAAAATGCAGCACATTTTCATAAATTGTTTGCGTTGTGTGAAAATGCAGCGTTTTCGTAAATTGTTTGCGCTGTTGGGAAATGCAGCACGTTTTCATAAATTGTTTGTGTTGTGACAAAATGCAGCATGTTTCATAAATTGTTTGCAATGTGTGAAAATGCAGCATGTTTGTTTTATTTTACAGTTTATTTATTATTTAACTGTGTTTGCATTGAAGATTTACAGTACGTGTGCTGTCAAACGGAAGAAGATCTTTTCACAATTTGTCGGTGTTTTTTGTAATTGCACCTGTTTTCTTAAATTGCAGCACGTTAAGCTCTCTCGGCCACTGTACCTTCCAGCTGCAACCCAGTGCTGGGAAACACCCATACACCCATACTGTTGGGGCGACCGCAGCACCCGAAGGAATCCCACGGGAACACAGATGCAAACTCCACACAGAAATGCCAATTGGCCCAACCAGGACTCGAACCCGCAACCTTCTTGCTGTGAGGTGACAGTGCTAACCTCTGAGCAACTGTGCCACCTCTTCAAATAATATAATAATACTTATAATGATAATAAATGTATTGTGTTTAGAACTTTAAATAATGAATTTCATTTTTTTGCATGTAAAAATTCTTAATCAGTACCGCTGTGATAACTGAAACACAAATTTTACAGATTTTAAAATGTTAGCATCTTTTAATTTAACTTGTAGTACACTGTAAAAAATATTTCTGCCAAAAAATTGTTAATTAATTGAACTTTTCTAGCCATTTCAAGTTACATCATTCAAACTGACAAACATATTAATTTAAACTTTGTAAAGAAGATACACAAAGGGAAAATATGTAATAATATATACTTATAATTAAAATAATTATAGTAATAATTATAACAATAATTAAAATAAATAACAAAAACATTTGTTGTCACTGACATGACTATATTTTTACGGTGTTGATAATCCCGTTGTGTTAAATATTTATTGGTGACATTGTCACAGCATATGATTTGGTAAATGACCACCATAATAAATGCCTACATTTGGATGCACAGTTATAATGCAACAAAATATTGGCAATATTTATACAAAAATTTTGGCAATATTTTGATTAAACTTTACCCTATATAAATATAATAATTTAACTCTTATTATTAAAAATATTCAAAATTGGTGAACATGCAAAAACAATCAAAGTGTGTGTCTATATCCAATGAGAAGATGCTTTGCTTAATTATTCATGACAGCATGTCTTGATTTGGTATGGCAGACACTTCTAGCAGAAAAGAGAATTAAGACATCAGACGTATTTAGAAGTCTGTTTTTTTTGCTAAGTTTCTGCATGTTTTGTGGCATTTAACCGAATAAGATCAAAATATGTCAATTTTTTAATCACCCTTTAAAACGCAGCTAAGCATTCAATTGTTAAATTGAGAAGGCATTTATCTCTCAAGGTAATTATCTTATGAGATACTTAATAACATGCTTTTAATGCCTAGCTTCATTTCTGTAGTGATATGTAAAAACTGTGTAAAACTGTATTCTGATTTCTAAGATAAACATTAAATAATGCAATGCATTTTTAAAGATAGAATTCTAAAATGTTACAGTTCAGCTAATGATTTATTTATCTTGTTTATTTTAATTTAACATTTTTTGTGAAGTGTATTTCTACTGTCATAAATCAGAGTAATGCAAAAAAGCTGGTTTAAATAAGAGAAAAGAAACCCAATAAACAAATTTAAAGGGCATCTATGATGAAAATCATCTGTTTGGACAGGACTGTGTGTAGGTATAGTGTATCCACAGTCATATTAGGGTGATATAAAGAAAATAAGTCTCTTTTTTTAAATTTCCTAACATTAAAATAGGATCCAAATCCCTCCAATTTTGAGTTTCACCACAATGTCACATAGGAGTGCAGTTTCCCAGCCCACTGAATTGATTGACAGCCGCGTATTAACATGTCTCCATAGTAATACGTATAATCATATCATCAAGACAGGATGTGCGCAAAGCAACTGGGATAAAAAGATCTGTTCAGCGCTCTGTGATCATCAATCATCATCAAATGTGATCAAGAATAAGTTTTACAAGTTTAAAATGTTTTGAAATCAGTGCATGCTTGTAATGAATTACAGCGATTTTACCATCTTTACTTTATCACCACAGCCCCGCGTCAGTACAATTATAAAAGAAGCCCGGTTTGTGGACGTTAAATCAGGTTTATTTTGTACATTAACATAACGGATATCCATACAGAAGTGGATATTAACGTGTATCCGGTCACATTTGCCATGCAAAAAACAGTGCAAAGTTAAACACATGCAGTGTGGGTGTGTGTGTCTGTGTTTGCGTATACTTTGTAATGACATTGTGTGTGACTTATTGAATAACTTGAATTATCTCCACAACAAAAACATCAAATAATCTTTGGGAAAGTTCTTATTGTAGTATTTCTCACAAACGTTACGTGTGATCTGCTTCCTTCATGTCTGTCACTGTGCTGTTTATCTGGCGCAGCAGAGGTGGAGATTGAGGCACACTCTGACAGGCACGTGGGAACAGTGGGCGGGGTGAACTAGCATTATAGGCACAGGCAACAAAAACAGCTACAAGATGCTCAGAGCTGAAAATTTCACATTTCTGAAAGGAATAATAGATAATCAGATGGGTGTTTTTTACTGAAACTTTACAGACACATTCTGGAGACACAAAAGACTAAAATTGGTGCCCTTTAAATGAAAAATAAAAGGCTAATAAAAAACACTATTAATATTATTGTTATCATCTATGATTGAGATGTGGTGCCAACTTTCTCTCTCTCTCACTGTTTATTTTTCCCTGAACTCTCATGTTCTGCTCAGAAATGAAATATTTGCAGTCCCAAAGACTCCAATTACGTACGTATACACATAATTGGAGTCTCTAGGCGCTCCAAACATAAAACCTGCAAATTAATTCGGAACAGAACATGAGGATTCTGGGACAAATAAAGAGAGAGGGGAAACTTGACGGCATGTATCAATCATATAAGGCGCTCAGACGCAGACATGCACAAACAGCTGACAGCTCACACACATCAAGCTAATGAGGCTAGCATTAGCAACTCCGACATCTCTGAACTGAGCTCTTACATCACACACCTCCACAAATATGAACTCACCTGGCAGGACTGGCCGCAGTCCAAACGGCCCTCTGCTTGGTGAAATGCCACGAACGATGCAATCCACCAAAAAACTGATCTGTTCTCCATCTGCACACGCAAAAAAGAAAACACCGGCCCCTGCAGAGACAGAAAGGAGGGAAATAGCTTCTTAACAACTCAAGGCTTGTTTTATTCAAACAGCCTAATGCACCATTTGGATTTTAGATTGATATTAATAGCCCATAGCACTGAATAGAAGATTAATTTCAGTAACGACCACAATAGCGGTCACAGGATTACAAATGAGGGATTGTCAAGTCATTCCTCTGAGCAGACAGGAACATTCACATTTCACTGATTCAGAATGAATGAATTACTACATCAAGACAACGGATCCAAGAGAAACTCAAAGTACAAATAACACAAAGTGCAGGATTAGTTCATCCAAAAAATAAAGAAATTTCTGTTATTAATTACTCACTCTCATGCCGTTCTAATGCCATGAGATCTTCATTCTTATATAGAACTGAGATTAGAATATTTTAGATAAAATCCGAGAGCTCTCTCATCCTCCCTATACAGCAATGGTGAAGACTCTCAAAGTCCAGAAACACTGTCAAAAACTTCCATGTGACTTCAATGGTTCAACTGTATCATACAAAGCTCCAAGAACACTTTTGTGCACATGTTACGATCCCAAATGTCTAGGGCTGAAGTTGAACATAAAAGTCAAAGAAAATAAATAGATAAACAGTTAGCAGGTTATGATTTAAATGACCTTAAAGGTTCTTTTATTGTGAGAAGGCGGAAAAAGTTTGTATTTACAAGAAAATAAAGAATGAATTGCTTCAGGGCTGAGCAAGGCCAAAATAATAAACAAAACATTAACTAACTCCACCCTGAACGTAACTTACCTAATGAATAAAAAAAAGCAGAAAATAAATTACAAATACTACCCTTACTCATTTACTAAGCCAAAAACAGGAGAAAATGTCAGTGTCTAAGTAAATGGCACTCAGCCCCTAAGGCGCTCAGCTTACAGCTTTATCATACAAAAATGTGTGTGACAGTCACAACAAGAAGGGGAGAGAAGAAAGGTGGAGAGCACCTTAAAGTTCACAATTTAAGATCAACAAGAAATCACTACAACAGGTTTTAAACAAGAACGACACATTCTTTGGAAAGCTCTTCTTCAGGCTGTGTGCGGGCGAGTGATAAACTTATTTAAATATGTCTTATGATAATACTATGTAGGCACATTTACACATACAGTTTTAAAACTTTTACAACCACCGTAAAGCAAAAAAAATGCATTTCCCACGTAAAAAACTATCCAAAAGGCACTATACAGATAGGTTTATTTGTTTATAATATATAGCGTGGATTATAATATAATAAACCGAGAGATTAAATCTTTGTCATGGACCATATTCCTAAAAATAAGCTTGAAAAGTTGTCTGTAGCAGGGAGGCGCTTTCAGATTTCCTCTAAAATATTTTAGTTTGTGTTCTGAAGATAACTGTAGTTGTGTACACTTTTTTATTTCCACCATTATATATGTATATATATATATATATATATATATATATATATATATATATATATATATATATATATATATATATATATATATATATATATTTTTTTTTTTTTTATTATTTATTTATTTTATTTTTTTAAGACAAGTTTAACATTGTTAAAAGATTATTTATTGTGGAGGCAATTAGTGGTGGCAGTATTGTGGAGGCAAAATTATTTTTTGTTGGCTTTTGGTCCAAATTGATTGAGCATAACTTCTATTCAACCTAATGCGTTTTCTGTTTTAAAACCTTAAGTTTCATGCCTATTTGTAAATATTATGTCTTCTCCCCCTTTGTATTTCTGTAAATAGTTTTTTGTATGAATGGAAGATAATGTAAAGGGATATATTGCACTGTTATTATCATGAGGAACCATGTAATCGTTTTTAGTTTTCTTTTTCTGATTTTATTCAAATGGATTGCTGGTGATTGGATGTCGATTCCCGATTGGGTCACTTTACTTGGACAGAGGAAAATTAAGACCTGTTTAAAATGATTTAAAACACAAACCACAAATTTTAAAATAAATTTCAGGCTTTTTAAGGCCTAAAATTTAGTTTTTGAAATTTAAGACATTTAAAGACCCTGCGGTCACCTTGTAAATAAAGATCACTGGGAATTGGAACAACATTAATTGTGTGAGTAATAACATTTTTTTTTGTAAATGAATCCTTTAAAGGCTGATAATTTTCTTTTAAAAAAAATATTTTTTGCTGTGCAGTTTTTAACATGCCAAGGTCTTTGTGGTTGTTCTTTAAAACAAACCCCAAAAAATTCTATAAAAACTTAATGTTTATTTTGCTCTTTTAATTAAGCATATTGTGTAATTTATAAAAATAAGAAGAGGATTGTGTGCCAAAAAAGTCTGCTTTTAGTGCCCACACCTCCTCCATAGAAATGTCAATAGCATCCACAAAAGTCTGCAACACCTTTCAAACTATAATAAGTGCTGGCAGACGCACGACAAAATGTTGCTGAAAAGAGTGCTGCAAGTACAACATGAAAACTGGGGTAAACAAAGGCATTATTTACCGCAAGATACATTAATGATTCATCCACAGACAGTCAGATTATGACTGTTTTTCTTTGTAGGATGTAATGAGGAAAGAGAATTAGGAGGTCTTTCATGTAGGTAAATATAGTCCTGTCAAATCCCACAGCGTCACTGTGGAGACGGTGAGCAGTATAGGAGTGACAGTCCTTTACAAAAATAACCATAACACCCTTAGCTCTTGGTTTCATAATTCATAAACACACTGTTGGCTATTAATACTCAAGACATGTGAGTGAGTCTGTGGTTATTTACCTTGCCCACATTTTAAAAGAATGAAACTGATCTGTTAAGGAAAGGCCCATTCAAGAAAAACAATAACCATGTATAATATCATCCACAATAATACACACAACAGACAATAACATTCGGTTTATTATTAGCACGCAATGTGCTGCTTTAAATGCTCCAGCTCTTGGCTGTCAATGTTTTTATCATTCATATGCTGTGAAACAATACATTCTAAAAGTGATTTCAGTTATATTGTTCCTCTGTGCGATTGTTATTATAGTTGTGTGTGAACTCTGCTATGGTTTTATATTTAGAACTATACTTTTATCATATTAGAAGCATCCTTTGTGTGAACTTTAAAGTGCAGCATTTATGTTAAAAACACCCAGATGACTTACTATATACCATAATGTAATAGTTTGCATTTGTCACTCTCAGTAGTATCAGCAGTTTTTCCTCCATATTCTTTCTAGAACTTTGAATGATATGCCAGATGAGACAAAACCTGTTAAAATTACAGCTGTTAAATATTAGCATAAAGCATTTCCACATAAAGTAAACACACTTACCTCTTTATTGCATACACTTGGTACAGTAGCTGCTTGTTAACGCAAATATCTAATCAGTCAGTCAAATTACAGCAACTTAATACATAATCAACATGAGGTTACCAAGCATCAGAATTTCAGAAAGAGTGTTTCGCGCACATACTTATCGTTTACAGTGAACGGTTTGAAAAAGAGACAATATCCAGTGGCAGCAGTTCTGCCTCCTCAGTGAACTTTGGGATGTACTGTAATGGTAAATTCACATCATGGGTGTACAGGCCACAAATCTGTGGGATTCTATCATGTCAGCATAGACCAAAAACTCTGAGGAATATTTCCAGGACATGGTTAAAGCTTAGCCTTGAAGTTTTGAGAGCAAAATGGGGTCCCAATATTTAATAATTCAATAAATTGTGATAATAAACATTAACAATATTTATAATGCAACCCAGGCTCGTTCTGAAAATGTACCCCTATATACATTTCCGGACAGCAACAGCCACTGTGTACGCTTTTTTAGATCTCAAATTTGTCTCGCGAGTGCCATTTGCACCTGCTGTTCTCACGTAATTCCTCCAGAGGCTGCTGTCGACTGACTGAGTGACAGATCGACTGACCCACCCTCACCCACTTCCCTAAATCCAATGGACAGTTTTCAAAAGCAATCCAGAAAAAGAAAAGCCCTTGCCTGATTTTTACCATGATTTCAGATTTTACCACATCCTCACCCTGTTATTTACTGTTTATTTTATTTTTTGGCTTCTGTTTTTGTGTTACCTGTTTTCTGGAATCGTTTTTCGCTGGACTTGAACCCATCATCCCAGTCAACTCCTCGTCCAAGTCCGGCGACATACATGGCGAGCTAACTAGACAAACTGGTAACAGTAGGAAAGCCATCCATATGGAGGTAAGCGGTCAGCTGCTAAGCGTGAAAAGGAACGGCATCAGCGTTAATTTTAAACACGATATGCAGCTACATAATTCACATAATCTCCAGAAATGAATATAGCGCTACATTTTCAGAATGGGCCTTTGTTGCGATAATGTGTCGGCACTTCAAAATACAGATAATAATAAGTTTTTACATGTAACTTTTTTTTGGCCTGTTTCCACTGAGCGGTACAGTACGGTACTTTAACTTTAATGTCTATTTCCACTGTCAAAAGCGAACTGTGCTGTACCATTTTTTAGGTACACTTTCCAAAGGATACCTACAGAACGATATCAAAAGGCGGTGCTAGACTACTATTGGTTTACAGAGAAATGTCACCAGCGCATGCAACAAGCCAGGGGAATGAAGAAAGGAAGCCTTTTAAAATACACAGACATTACATCATAATAATACATATAATAAACCAGGGTTGACCCGAGCTCAACGGAACCTTGTCATCTTCTTGCCAAGAAGAACAAACCCTGCTGTGTGTCCTCTTGCTGTTAAAGTGCCTAAAAGCACCAAAAGCTGGAAGATTTAAAGGGCACCTATGATATAAAATCATCTTTTGAAGTTGTTTGAACAAAACTATTGTGTAGGTATAGTGTGTCCACAGTCATATTAGGGTGATATAAAGACAATAAGTCTCTTTTAAATTTCCTGACATTAAAATAGGACCCAAATCCCTCCCATTTTAAAGCCCACCAACGTAAATTGATTGACAGCCGCGTATTAACATGTCTCTGTAATAATGCATATAATCAGATCCACGAGACAGGACGTGTGCAAAGCAACCGGGATTGAAAGATCTGTTCAGCTCTCTGTGATCATCAATCATCATTAAATGTGATCAAGAACGAATTTTTAAAACAGAGCTTGTTTATAATGAATTACAGAGATTTTACTATCTTTATCACCACAACCGCGTGTCAGTACAATTATAAAAGAAGATGCTTCCATCCCAGTTTGTGGACGTTACATCAGGTTTAACATAACGGATATCCATACAGCAGTGGACATTAACGTGTATCCTGTCACATTTGCCTTTCAAAAACAGTGCAAAGCTAAAACTTTGTAATGACATTTTGTGTGTGATTCATCGTTGCAGAAAGGCTTGAATTAACTCCACAACAAGGTGAGATCTGCTTCAATTATGTCTGTCACTGTGCTGTTTATCTGACGCAGCGTGGCAGAGATTGAGGCAGGGGGAGCTAGCATTAAAGGCACAGGCAACAAAAACAGCTAAATTGTGTTCAAAGCAGAAAATTACAATATTCTAAAAGGTATAATAAAAATCTGATGGGTGTTTTGAGCTGAACCTTTAGAGACATATTCTGGAGACACAAAAGACTTGAAGTCTTGAAAAAGGTGTGAAATAGGTGCCCTTTAATACATGATTTATTTTTACTTCGTAGTTAATGCCTAATAATGGTGTACTTAATAAAGTGGTAGGGCAGTCTATGTATTCAACAATTTTTATTAGCATACTGGCATTCACTGATACACTTTACAATTTGCAAAGTACAAAATTTTTAATCAGTTAAAGCTCAATGTAATCACAACAGTGCTGTCAGTTTCAGCTTGTTTTAAATCTCATGACATGTTTTCCATTGTTGATGCCAGCCAAACTGTTCCACAAGTGCCCTACCTGACAGCAGGGAAAACGGCGATCTACAATCTGTTCAAGTCTGTTGACAAACTAAGCAAGTGAACAAACTCACACCCGTTCAGTCTCTGAAATCAAATGAGACAGCTGACACGCTCACTAATTGCACTGCCAGTATGTGTTTTGTCAGTGCGTGTGGCCTGTGACATTGAATCGCACTAGAAACAGCAACAAGGCCATATTTTCAATTTAATTCACTCTGGCCTAGAGCAGCCAACCGCTGAATTACACTAATAGCAGTGGGAGGGACACGACCTCTGGGTGGCAGAGACCCATCAGAGCTTGTGGTTGTCCAACTATAATGACACTAAAGCACTGGAAAAAGTATATGTGCTTCAGACAAGATAATTATTTTATGCTACGCATTCATATGTGATACATTTTCAAAAGGCCTGTGCTATATTGAAGGAAAATACTATATGTGATAGCATGCTAAATAATGTTATTTTTAATATGCAATATGACATTTTAAAATGTTATGACCTACAACCTGTTTAATATTATTTCGGGGAAAAATAAAGCATTGCTACAACTTCTGAAAGTGGACAGTCATGTTTTACTGTTGTATAAAACAAATCAGACTTTTTAACAACAAAAACAAATAAAATATGATCACCACCACAGGCTTTCCCTGATATAGTTTTATCAGTCTGAATATTTCAATCTAAACAATCTAAACAAAAAACAACCTAAAAAAAAAGAAAATTGCTTTCTACAGTATTTCGATATCCATACTAAAGTAGTTATGGATTTTAGGACAAAACAAAACAGCATGAACACTCTGCTTGGTTTCAAAGTTGCAGATTGTCAAGTAACTGCATTGAAAAGTCTAATAGAGGGTGTGCTAGTGGCAAGCACACAAAGATACGCTTGTAATAAATCCCTCATGAACTAAATGCTATATTTTGATATTTTAGCTACATTACAGAGCCTTTTTTGTCAAAATGTATAATGTGTTATTAGTTGATGGTCCGTGTTTTGATAATTTGTTTTCCTATTATTTAAACTCACTTATTTAAAATATTCTGTGTAGCTTATGCCATGAGCTATATAATATATATAGCCTATATAGCCTAACCATATCAATCAAATAATAGAAAATGAAATAATAAGTAAATAATGTAGCCTACAATAATAATAACAGCAACAACAACAACAAAATAATAACAAAATTAATAATATGATAGGCCTACTTTGGCGTTGATATGGCGTAAAATAGTATTCATTATCAAATAAATAATAAACAGGAGGAAATAAAATAAAAACAAGACGGTGCCCTTTGTTATAGCCCCAGGGCCCAATGTGTTATTATTCTGGTCCTGCTAATGACTATTTAAAAAAAACTAAACAATAAAAAAACACTTAGTAAACAATATTAATTATTATTATTATTATTATTTAGGCCTTGCTCTGAAACAATCACGCAAACCAAGTGCTGCTTGGAAATGGCTATCTTTGCTTAGAATCAGGTGCATAGCAGCAAGACATTTGGCAGCAAACTATGACCTTATTTTAATGACAAATGTCTAATAATATTGCTAATTTATGTTTTTATTTAATTTATGCATACGCCATGAATGTAAGCCTGCTAACTGTGTGTGGTGTAGAATATGTAAACTTAGTTTATATAAATAATTAAATAATGATAAGTACAGCCTGGGTGCTGATCCACAGAGGACGATTATTATTTTGAGGGCGACGTCACAAGCTCAAATTTGGTTGACCAATCAGAGGAAAATGGGGGTTTCAGCAATGCCCACATGTGTATAATGAATTTTAAAGTTGTTTATTCGTTTTCCTACCCTAAACCTAAAAACCAAAATCTTTTTTTGTGAGAAAAAGAAAAAACTGCCAATTTCTTTGCCTCCTTTATTCTGTTTAAAATAGGAAAAATGTAGACGGACCATTGTTGTAAAGCAGATTCCGACTCATTCTAATGCTTATTCTAATGCCGTGGTCACACTAGAGTTTGAGCATGCAAAATTGTGTTGATTGAACAAAATGATTAGACATTTAAAAAAGCGAGCGATTGGTCCATATTTTACATTTCTGTACAGAGAGTTCATGTTTTGATCTTCGATTGGTCTCACGCAGTCAAGTGATGCGATTTCGTAGGTCAGAGTTCACCAAGCTTGAACTTTGCAACGCAGCGAACTGCGAAACTTGTTGCAAGAGCTTGCATTTCCGGTCTGATGCATTTGCGTGCATATGAATGAAAGTCTATTGGGAGAAAAGTGCAGTGTGACCGCAGCTTAACTGAACAAGCCTTGGGTGTCTTTATACATAATAAATTTGTAAGTGGTCAAACATTTGAATAAGAAATACTTTCGCTGGTAGCTACAAATATAAACTAAAAAACTAATTAGACCAAACTACAAAAAAGTCTGTAAAATTATGTCTCAGTGTGCGGTTGTAAATTTTATTGCATTCTCCTTAATGATTTTTTTAATAATGATTGATTTTTTTATCCATATATTAATTACGCATTGTACCATAAACGTGTACATGACTCACAGATCTCTCTTCTAAATTAGTATATAATTAATTAATATTTTATAGGATGCTTTACAATAATATATTTGTGCATATACACATTAGATTAGTCCGTACCAAAGCCAAAACTGGAGCTGATCTAAAACAAACATAAGATCACAGGCTAAAAATGTGTACAGCCAAAACTAATATTTTGGGTTAAAATATTAAAAACAAATTTACTAAACAGGAAAAATCAAGAGAAACATTAGAAAGATAACTTTAAGAATTTTTACACAATTAAATCAATCAATCAATTAATTTCATTATTTGAATTTAGTTGTATTATCTTTTTATTTGTAAATATGTTAGGTGACCACACACTTATTTCAATGGATATAGCTGTTTAATAAAACAGTTTTGTTTAAATGCACCAGAATATATTGGCTATATGGATTAAATATTGTTTTTCAAAAGGGGCTGTACTCATTTATACTAAGCATTATTGACAAACAGAGTTCAATAAACATTAAATATTTTAGATTATATGCAAAATTTTTAATAAGACACAAAAATGCATATACAGTTGAAGTCAGAGTTATTAGCCCCCTATTAGCCCTTTTTCAAGACACTTCTATACAGCTTAAAGTGACATTTAAAGGCTTAACTAGGTTAATTAGGCAGGTTAGGGTAATTAGGCAAGTTATTGTATTGGGAAAAATATATAGCTTAAAGGGACTAATAATTTTGACCTTAACTTTGACCATTTTGTTCTTAAAAAATTAAAACTGCTTTTATTCTAGCTGAAATAAAACAAATAAGACTTTCTCCAGAAGAAAAAATATTATCAGACATACTGTGAAAATTTCCTTGCTCTGTTAAACTTCATTTGGGAAATATTTTAAAAAGAAAAAAAAATTCAAAGGGGGGCTAATAATTCCGACTTCAACTGTAAATCTGTGCATTTACCAAGTTATACGAGCACCAATTTTGTTAAATAAAAAAGAGCTTTATAGATACTTCTTCAGATGCAATTTCTGTGCAGATCTGAACGTTCTACTGCAGCAATGAGTGGTACGCTGGTAGTCTGGTGTCCAATGTAAGTAGCCCAGCCCCCTCTTTCACTTGGCAGGAGACCTTTCACATGCAGTCGCCCCATCGTCTAAACACAAAAAAACTACCCAGAGTTCCCTGCATAGCGCATTCAAACAGCATCTAACAAACACTTCAAACACCACTGAAGTAACTAATTAATTACCATGATTATGATAATAAAAAACACACATTTTCCAATGTGGCATGGCTGTCGCTGTAAGGAAGTTTCATGTAAGATTGAGCGCCAAAGCTGCTGAAGCTAGAGAACAGCTGCAGACGGATTTGCCCAAGCAGCAGCTGGTGAGTTTCACTGGTGCTAACGCAACGTCTTACACTGGAGCATATCACACATTACCACAATCTGTGTGTGGGTGCACAAAAGTAGCATGTACCGATTCTGCAAGTATGGGGGGGGCGAGAAAACGAGAGTGAAAGATGAGACCGAGTGTGAGGTTATCTGATTTTCACATTTACTATTGGCAAGCTCCTCAGCACTACTTCCAGCGGAGAAAATATCACTAAGACCAAGTGAAAAAGAGACAGAAGGAAACGACTTTGTGCAAGAACGAGCCAAACATTTCACTCAATTATCAAAGGACTTATTGAATAAAGTGAAGTAATCTGCCAAAACAAACTATGAGAGTCCAAAAATCAATTTGCAGTTCAAAAAGATCAAGTCGCAAATGAGCAATTTAATCAGGAATTCCACTGAACGAACAAAAGAACAATAACACTTACAGTAGCCACATCTTGTCCCGCCCTCAAACACAAATCCATTAGGAAAGGCACCGTAACGTCTTAAGTCCGACAGCTTCCATTGGCCGATGACGGTTGGAGGGAGGTCTCTGGCAACGACAAGCAGGTTGTTGCACAAATGCAGGGAGGCCGGGCCACTTTCTAGTTTGGTGCCAGGCTGGATGTTGACGTTAAACCTGTGGACTAAAAGAGGGACAATTTTAAGAAGAGCTTATTAGAAGAGAGCATGCCTTTATAATTAGCACACTGCAATGAAAGCAAAACAGCTGTTCTGGAGACAGTTTGCAAAGTCCTTATGCCATCTTGTAATAGCAAAGAACAGTGCATTATAAAATCCTGAAAACTGTTATTGTACCTTCAAATAAAAAAAAATGTAGTTTTCATGAGTCGCAATATGATATTCTCCCCACCATGTTTTCTCTTTACATAATGTTAAACTAGTGAGAAATCTTCTTGGAGTATTGTTTTTTAATGCATGAAATTCTGGTAACACCTTGGAATAATGCTCCATTAGTTAATGTATTTACTAACATTAAGTATGAATAATCTTGTAAAGTGTTTATTAATCATAGTTCAACATTAATTAACGCATTATTTAAATCTAAAGTTGTGCTTGTTACATTAGTTAATGCAAAGTGAGTTAACATGAACGTTAACTTTAATAGCATTAACTAACATTAACAAAGAGGAATAAATACTGTAATAAATGTATTACTGATTGTTTGTTCATGTTAGTAAGTACATTAACTAACATTAACTAATGGACCATTATTTTAAAGTGTTACCGATATTCTTTGTGAACTATTTTGTTTGCTGTGTGTGGTTCAAACATGACATTTGTAATAAAACATTGGTTAGGTTCCATTAGTTAATGCATTTATAACATGAAAAACAATGAACAATGTTAAATTACAATATTTATTAATCTTTGCTAAAGTTAATGAAAATAAAGTTCTTAGTTCTTGTTGAAATTCTTGTTAAATTTAAAAAGTACATTAGTAAACACTGAACTATGAGTAATATGCTTTACAAGTATTGTAATGCTAGGAAATTCATTAACTAACACTAACTAAATTTAACTATTTTGTAAAGGATGACTGAAATATTTCCATAACTAAAAGGAAGTTTAGTGGTTATTAATCTTTATATGCATGGTTTGGTCTAACTTTTGGTCAGATAAACATTTGACAATAAATACAGCAAAGTTTACATACAGGGTTTCAGTAATTTCAGACCCTTCCACAAATCAGTTTCCATATTTTCAAGATACATTTTGTCGTTGTTTTTTAGGAATGTTACAATATCTTTAATCGCCCAATAAATCGCTAAAGGGGTGGCTCGGTGGCATTTCTGTGTGAAGTTTGCATGTTCTCCCGTGTTTGCGTTTCCTCCGGATGCTCTGGTTTCCCCCAAAGTCCAAAGACATGCAAAAACTAAATTGGCGACCCCTGATGAATAAAGGGACTAAGCTGAAGGAAAATAATTGAATGAATGGTAAAACTGATATGATACCTGAAAGCTATGAAGACTACATGTTAATTACTTAGTAATTAATACCAATACTAAATACTAACTAAATGGAACTATTTTTTAAAGGATGACTGAAACATTTCCATAATTAAAAGGAAGAGTTATTGGTTATTAGTCTTTATATGCATGTATTATATGATGTTTTGGCCTGACTTTTGGTCAGATATACAGTTTTAACAATAACTAGAACAAAGTTGACATACAGGGTTTCAGCGACCCTTCCACAAATCAGTTCCCATATTTTTAAAGTACATTTTATAGTTTTTATATAAATATAAATGTTATCACAATATCTTCAATCTGCCAATAAAGAACTGAAAAAGAATTATAAAAAAAAGGAAAATTACTCAAGAAATGATTTTGCAAATTAAATATAACTACAATATTGCTTGTGAAGAAGTTTGAACTACATTTTGTTAATATTCTTTAAATATATAAAATTATATAACTGATCAGAATTGAATTAATATCTACTAGGGCTGCACAATACTGGAAAAATATGCAATATTGTTGTTGAGTATTGCGAGAATAATATTTCATGCAATATATAATTTCCTTAGAACTCATCATCATACTAAAATAAAAAGATAATAAATATTTTCTGATCTAGTTGCATCTAAATCAGGCTAAAAAAATAACTGTCAATGTCAGTATGCAAGCATGTAGACTTTAAAACATTATGGAAGATTGAAAACCTCAGCAGGTATTCTGACTCTTATTGGCTGTCGTCATTTTCCTCTTGTCTTAACCCCTTCCATTAGTGTTTATTTTCAGCTCTAGCTTCACCTTTGGGCTACTATGGCCAATAGCAAGAAAACTCCAGGGGAGTTTTGCAGTTTTGCTATCCCTATTGAGGGATATGATATGATAATGATAATTATTCAATACATTGAGCAACCGTAATATTCACATACATTTCTGTGGTATTTTTGAAAACAGAAAACACAATTTTATAACTCTCTGTAGCTTAAGTAGAACGTCAATGAATTTGTATTTGCATCTCCATTTTTATTTGTGATTTTTAATGCATAGACATGTTCAAAGTAAATTAAATTCAAGTTCAATACATCATTTATGGGCCTGATTAACTAACGCGGGCAAGGAAATACTCTAAATCATTTGGAAAAATACCTCAATTTATCATAAAGAGACTAGTAATCAATACATTGTAAACAGGCATAATTAATGATATAGTTTGCCTGCAGCAATGTGAATGCATGTGCTGCATTAATGATAGGATTAATGTTTTTATGCCATCACACATAACACACAAAGACACGCAAAGTGTATCCATCATATGATGTTAGATATATCAATTTCACAAAAACGCTCACATCTCCAAATAGCAAGCAAAGCCAGGCGATCTAAAGTCACCGACGCATCAATCATGGGCAATGTGAGGCGACTTGCTACAGCGCAGTACGTTAAAGCAGTTTAGAGAGAAACTGATAAAAGCAACAGAGCAGAGTGAGACATCAGCACCTCGCTTCGCCAGACTCCATCTATCATTGTTCTGATTGCCTCAAAGCAAAACAAATAAACAAACACGGACCTGAAAAATCAAGGAGGTATCAGGGCAGAGACAACACATGCATTAAGAGCTGTCAGCATAACGGCTGCCAAAGGTTTTTTTTTTACCAAAGCAAAGAACAAATATAATATATATATATATATATATATATATATATATATATATATATATATATATATATATATATATATATATATATATATATACATAGATACATATTTCAGAAATATGACATTTTCAAATTTCATCTGCATAAATGTAAATGAAAAATTTAACTTAGTTAATCTGATCCGAGTCCAAGAGGCTACACTATTTTTTTAGTAGGTGTTACTCTGTCAAGTGCATGTTCGAGAAAAACCTGAGATCTTATGATGTATCACACATCACAGAGACCCAATTATAACTTCACTGCTTTCTCAAAGGGCACGGCAAAACTCTCGGACGTGAGTGTAGGTGTGCGTGTGTGAGAGAGACCAAAAAAGTCAGCCGCTTGGGTGTGGGTGTGGGTGTGTGTCTGTGCGTGTTTTTTGAGGCTGTCTGGGATTAACAGATTCAGTATTGGTCTTGACTCATGGAGTGCCCTGAGTGAGATCAAATAGAAGCCCACCCTCTACCCCAATTATATATGTACTAATTACACATATTGCTCTATTTTACAATAAAACAAATGATGGACGGACGGACGGACGGACGGACGGACAGAGAGAGAGAGATAGATAGATAGATAGATAGATAGATAGATAGATAGATAGATAGATAGATAGATAGATAGATAGATAGATAGATAGATAGATAGATAGATAGATAGATAGATAGATAGATAGATAGATAGATAGATAGATAGATAGATAGATAGATAGATAGATAGATAGATAGATAGATAGATAGAATATTGGTTTGAGATATGTATACTTGTTATTTATAGTTTGACAGTGCTTACAAAATTGACAAGCCATCAATCACAGAAATAAAGTGCAGTACCATTTTTTAATAAAAACATGTTCAGTGGGACTTTTAGGATGCTGTCAGTTTAAGATGGATGCACAGATCCAATATATTGATCCATTTTCACCCAGCTGTTTGTTCTCTTGAGACATGATTGACTGTTTATGTGAATCTTTGCCAAGATTAGCAATTGGAGATAACTTTAGGTGTATTTGGCATGTAAAAAGCAGTAATAATAAAGAGAACTGAAGTAAACATTGACCATTGAGGTGACCATTCATCCATGTTATAACAATGCTAATTGAGCAATTTCTAATAGTATAATTTACAACATACTTCATCATAAAGCATGCACTGAGCACCTAAGCAACATCTTTCCTTTGCTTGTTAGATTTTGAAGTCTTATTAAGCCTGACAATCAAAGCTATTGTAATATTTGAGCATTAAAGTTACATATTTAATGATTTTACATATATTTTACAGTGTCACACACACACACACACACACACACACACACACACACACAGCGTCTCTCAATATGCATTTAGTATTGAAATACATTTGAAATAATACATTGAAATACATTTTGCTGAGCCCATATGGATTAAAAGCACGGCTACACAATATATCGTTTTAGCATCGATATCGCAATGAAATTAGGAAATTACATGTACAGTTGAATTCAGAATTATTAGCCCCCTTTGAATTTTTTATTATTTTTTAAATATTTCCCAAATTATGTTTAACAGAGCTAGGAAATTTTCACAGTATGTCTGATAATATGTTTTTCTTCTGGAGAAAGTCTGATTTGTTGTATTTTGGCTAGAATAAAAGTCTAATTTATTAGTCCTTTAAAGCTATATATTTTTTCAATAGTCTACAGAACAAACCATCGTAATACAACAACTTGCCTAATTACCCTAACCTGCCTAGTTAACCTAATTAAGCCTTTAAATGTCACTTTAAGCTGTATAGAAGAGTCATAAAAAATATCTAGTCAAATATTATGTACTGTCATCATGGCAAAGATAAAATACATCAGTTATTAGAAATGTGTTATTAAAACTATGTGTCGAAAAAAATGTTCTCTCCATTAAACAGAAATTGGGGAAAAAATAAAAAATAAAAATAAAGGTAATAATTAGGGACGCTTACTCGACGAGATGAGACAAGACACAAGATTGGGTTCACGAGAACGAGACAAGACATTTTTTACACTATTTTTAAGAAATCTTCAATTATGAAATATATGAATGAAAAATACTCCTATTTAACTGAAAAAAATCACAAATTGCAAAACTATTTGGGTGTTTTTTTTTTTAATAAATTTCTAATGAACTCCTATTTTATTGATTTATAGACAGTGAAGGACATGCAAACACTGCAAAAATATTTTGCTAATAGCCTACGTGAATGGAAAATTGTCTTTTTACAATGAATTTAAATATAAGCAAAATATTTGCTAATATATGAATGTAAAAAATAGATTTTTATTTAACTTAAAAAAAGCACAAACTGCAAAACAACTTAGGAGCTTTTTTAAAAGAATTGTAATAAATGGAAGTTTATTTCTATTTTATTTTTATTTTTCTATTTTAGTGAACTATATACGGTAAAGGACATGCAAACACTGCTAAATATTTAGCTATAAACTCTACTGACTGGCTTCTCCCTGGTACAATTTCACGAACTTCTTTCCACAAATTGAACTTAAATTTCAAGTCATTTTTTAAATTTACTTTCATTCCGCAAGAATGAATGATTGTTTAAATGTAATTTGATACTGCACAGCAACAGTATAAAGTGCTCCATTAGTTTATGACAATTATGACTTTAAGCATATCTGAAGTGCTATTCTATCACATGGATATGAAGCATGGTTAATGTGTGTGGCTGCAGTTGTAGCCTCTGTTAGTTGCAGCAGCTGAACTGCATTAAAAAAAAAAATCAGTTAACATCACACTCGCCCAATCAACCGACTGACACGCATAACTCCCAAGCCCAGCCTGGGTTGCCAGGTGTGTGCAAAGCACTTGATTTGCTGTTCAAATCAAATCCTGCCTCCATTCTTCAGTGCTAAATTCACATCATAACATCACAACTCACAATCGCGATTTAATCCCGTGAGATCTCGTCATATGAGATCTTGTCACATCCCTAGTAATAATGTTATAAATACATTTAGTTACTTGAACAGAATTAGGAGACATGGATGTGAATGTTTTTTGCCTCTGTTTTTTTGACTTTCAAAGTGCTGGTTTCAATTACCACTGACCACGGGTCAAATATTACTTCAGGAGAACTGTACCTTTAACAGGGCACCATTTGAAAATGTTTTAAAAAGCATTACAAAAATACAATATGATTTCTTTGAGTTTAGTAAACAAGTCATATTTACTAATGTTGAGAATGGCCTTTTGGTAGCCAGAACTGAACGGTCATTGTACTGTTGTGAAAAGATTAGTAAAGCAATTTGCCTTGTGTGAGATACACAAAACTATCAGCATATGTGTTTGGACTGATACGAGGGTGAGTAAAGTGTGAATTTGAATTAAAGACCATTCTCATGTGAGAGATGAAACACACACACAAACACATGCTCTTGTCTCACCCTCTCCAAGGCTGTAGCGGATCCGAGCATCCCAGGCCAGAAGAGACACTCTGTTGTCGAAGCCCAGCATGACAGACTGGCTCAGGCAGAGCAGACTGAGAGCATAATTTACTCCATCAAAGCCTTGAAGAGCCTCCAGTCCACAGATATCCCTCAGTGTGGCCTGATTCCTCTCTCGCTGGCCTTTGCTTTTCTCTCCCCGCTCCTTATACACCAGCAAGGACAGGCAGTCTGTGATCAAGATTACAAATTCAAAAAACATCAGAAATGAGCAAAATAATTCATGGGTGGGTTAGATAGATAGATAGATAGATAGATAGATAGATAGATAGATAGATAGATAGATAGATAGATAGATAGATAGATAGATAGATTTTTTGAGGCAGGGGGGTGGGGGGGGGGGGGGGGGGGGGTGTTGTTTACGGCAACAGTATTGCCAGTGTTTCCCCTAGGTTTACAGTTTGTTCAGACTGACACCGACACAAGGAGTCATGGTGTTAATTTGTTTCTTATAATGACAGCAGTAACAAACTAAACAATTACTTGAACTGGATAACCAAACAAGCTAAAAATTTACATTTATTTCTATATCTTTTTTATCATCAAAGTGTGCAGCTTTTGTCACTGCAGTGTATCTTAACGGGCTTTTGGAAGAACATTCCAAGATCAGTCTTGTACAGCCAGGTCAAAGCTAGGGATGCTTCGATCAGGATTTTTGCAGCCAATCAGAGTATTCCTTGTCATGGTGATCGGTTGATACTGAGTACTGATTCTAATGCTTCACACTTTATTATAAATTAAGCACATTTTCCCTTTAAGTATGAACCTTAAGAGAAGATCTTGCCTCACCTAAGAGAATAAATTAAGGATGCTGCATATAATACCTTAAACAAGTCTCTTATGACCATTTAGGTGTGAACATGTCATGGCCAGAAGCAGCTTTACAGAAAATAATTCATCCATTCATTTTACTCTGGCTTAGTCCCTTATTTATCAGGGGTTGCCACAGTGGAATGAACTGCCACAGAAAATAATAAAACACAGATATGAAAATTGTTATGAAATATTACAATGCAATTTGAAAACACTGCAAATGATGAAAGAAGAGTTCAACATGACTCAATCAAGAACAAGTTTGGAGCGCACATTTGATGCATAAGAATTAAAATGCACACCTATAAATTTAATACTTCTTTACTAAAAGGAAACAGGTCTATAAACTATTGTTTATAGCAATATTTATGTTAAAAAAATAAAGTTTTATTTATCTAATAATTCCAGCCAGCTTTTAGTGAATTTGCAATATTGTCAAAACAGAACTT
Source organism: Danio aesculapii (assembly GCF_903798145.1). Taxonomy (NCBI): domain Eukaryota; kingdom Metazoa; phylum Chordata; class Actinopteri; order Cypriniformes; family Danionidae; genus Danio; species Danio aesculapii. The sequence goes on along the minus strand of NC_079435.1, from coordinate 19,836,784 downwards.
TCAGTTGTGATATGTAAAAATGCCTAAATACATGCAGGACCATTCAAATATTTTGCACACCTACAACTATTGACAGCAGATCACTCAATGAGAGGGGGGGGGGGGGATTTGCATTAGCGATATCTTTACTGCTCTATTCATTTAACCTAACAAATGTAATGCTTTGACCATCACTGAGCCTCTCGCGATCTGTTCTTCTTTTTTGTTCACTCTCTTCACCGTGATTTCCGAGTATTTTAACTAATTTTTGGGGATCACGGGGCCGATATAAATTTGCGGGAGACTCGCGGAGCTTTCTGGAGTGGTCAAAAGGTTGGATGAGATGCTAGATAGGGGCGAACGCATCATAGCCACTCAAAACAATGGAGATACAATGGCTGCACTTACAACAAAGAGAGCATCATTTGCGCGAATCACGCCAATAAATTAAATAGAGGTCCCATTGCATCTGTATATATTTTAGCTGCTATGACGCGAGCATATTACGCTCCCACACATCATTTGCCTGTGTTGTGGCTGCTTGTAGGCTATGCATAATATACGGGTGCGCACGTGCACGCACTCTCATTCCTATACAGCAGAGAGTGGCTATGTAGAGCTTCAACGTGTGCGATTCAGAGAGCAGTTATTTGTAATCGCGCGAGCATGTAGAGACAGATATCACAAGCCGTTGTGTAAATAAGATATTACATATGGTTATTTAGCTTGTTTATTAAAAGAAGTTGTGATCTGGTGCCATATATAAAATACAATTAACTTGACTACAAGGGCGGCGGTGAAAGCCATTATAATATAATGGTAGGGGAAACACTGATTGCTGTATAATTATTACTGTGCATTACTGCCTAATAACACAGATATACTCTTATTACTTATGTCAACTAGCATCATAAATTAATAATATTTTTACCTGCTGTAACAATTAAAATTTATTTCATTACACCATCTTTCCAACAGCTGATTATTATAATTTGCATAATCATCATCAACCACAACTGACAAAAAGGAACATATGCATGGGAAGCAGTTACTGAGCCATGAAACACAAACTGTCTCTTGTCATAGACTAGTGATGTGTGTTAATACAGCTTCATGATAGACTCTCCACGGTGCCTTCACTTGCTGGTTGTTTTGTAAATGTGACCGATGTTTTGTTTTTATGCATCGGTACGAGAGAACAGACCCCTGCATCACCAGACTTCTATAAACAGAATGCAAGGAGTCGAGCAGCTGTCATAACACACACATCAAAAGACACAGTGATCCATGAAAGCAACTGGAGACTAACCTATTAAACAATGACAGCTTCAGGCGACAGATCCAAAAATGACCTGCAAACCAGCCAAGATCACCTACAGAAGTTATGCAAGTCTTTGGCTTACACTGCAATTGCTGACGCTTATCATGCGGTAGATTTGAGACTAGTTGTCACACATTTAAATTCAAAGTCTGTATATTTGTACATTTCTCTATTGCTCAGGGGTAAAAAAAAGTTAATTGAATAGCATGTACTCTAGGATCTCAAAGTGGAACCTGCCACTAAACTGACAGAACATATGATACTACAATTTAAAGGGCACCTATGGTTAAAATCATCTTTTGTAAGCTGTTTGGACAGAACTATGTGTAGGCATAATGTGTCCACAGTCATATTGGAGTGATATAAAGACAATAAGTCTCTTTTTTTTATTTCCTGACGTTAAAATAGGATCCAAATCCCTCCCATTTTGAGGCCCACCGCAACAGAACGTAGGAGTGAGGTTTCTCCGCCCACTGAATTGATAGACAGCCGTGTATTAACATGTCTCTGTAGTAAAACATACTTATATCAACAAGACAGGATGTGCGCAAAGCAACTGGGATTAAAAGATCTGTTCAGCGCGCTGTGATCATCAATCATCATCAAATGTGATCAAGAATGAGTTTTACAAGTTTAAAACGTTTTGAAAACATTGCATGCTTGTAATGAATTACAGCGATTTTACCGTCTGTACTTTATCACCACAGCAATTATAAATAATAAACAATTACAATTATAAAAGAAGTAGTTTCAATAATAAATAATCGGACGGGTGTTTTAAGCTGAAACTTCAGACACATTCTGAAGATACAAAATACTTATCTTAAATCTTGAGAAAGGGGTAAAATAGGTGCCCTTTAAAACTATTAAAAATTATATCCGGTCATGGAATATTGGAATCAAAAAATGTAAAACATGAACGAACATAAAATATGAATTATTATAAATTTTATATAAATACAAAAATATAAAGATTACAAAATATAAATGTCTTTATAAAAGTTATCTATTGTTTTATTAATAGAAATGTGCAGGGACTATGTTTTGGCTCATCACTTATGATTTCTACAACCAGTTTCCTTGCAAATACCATGGGTAAAGGAATGAAACCCAATTTAACACTATTATAAAATATACACTGTTCATTGTATATCGGCAACAATAACATTTAAAACACAAGACACAAACCAGAGATATAAATGTCATTTCAATTCACTGTTTTACTGCATATAATGGTTAAACCATGTTAGGTGGGCCTACAGCAAAACCATGGTTGTTGTTGTTGTTGTTTAAAACATGTATAAAGTGTTATTAATGGTCTTTTGGTTATATTTGAAGTTCTAAAGGGTGAGGGCAACACTGTGACAAAATATGAGGGTTTTGGCTTGTTTAAATTTAGTTTGCAGGACAGAATCCAAAAAACATTCTACATTTAAGCATTATATAATAGTTTCAGACAATGACAAAAACTTATTTTTGAAAACAGTCCTTATATTTTCAGACCAAGACAAAAAAAATCATATACAGCTCATGTAACAACTAGCAAAAGACAACTACCTCTTATTTTCTATAACACTTAACTTAACTAACAAAAACTAGCTACATTTAAATTCTTGTCTTTAAACAGCTCGAGTCCAAGTGAATTGCGACATCTTGACACGTGTATTAACGGTGTCATTCCAATATCCCACATAACGAACATGCCAATTACCCTACATGCCATCATGAGGTAAACGTGACAGGATTACTTGACAGGACTTCAAACATGGTATGTACGTTCTTAAAACAAAACGGCTATTTAAATCACTTTATTCACCCGAACACTTTTAAAAAACCAGCGTAAAAACTTTTCCCAAGTAGAATTTATAGGATTTACCTGCTACCGGCGAAGGTTTCCGAAGAATCACCCATCTGTTTTTCCACTGTTAACGTAAGGAAACAAAACATAGGCAGAGTTCGAATATGAAAACAAATAACCACTTAACTTTTGGCAAAGCAATGAACGATGCAGTAAAAGTAGTTTGCGTTGCTTTTAACCACCTTTTTCCCTTCTCGGAGTTTGACTTGTCCCTCTACGACAACCGTATCCGTCATCTTGTGTCATGTTTCCCGACAGCTGTGTGCGGTCCGCGGCAGTGAGTGAGTGAGGGGGTCACTTTCAAAATAACCTCCAGAACTCGCTGTCTGCTATGCTGTAACACACACACAAACTCTCTCCCCCACAATACTCACACATGCACAGGGCCACCCTCTCTGAACACACACCAGAACAGTTTTTACAGTTGTCCATAAGGTCAATGTGGCAAGTTATATGGTACTAATTAATTTACAACACATGACCTGCAAGTCTCAGACAGTCAAGTAGACTATCTGGTTTGAGGGGATGGTTCATCACAAAAATGGACAGAGAGAAAAAATTTAATTTATAGGCCATAAGAGGCTTATTTTGAACATTAAAGGCAAACAAATTCCATAACTTCAAAGGCTTAAACTGCCCTAACCCTATTTAGTGATTCATAGGGGGTACAAACTTAGAAGAGCTGATGCTTATACAATGGAGGCATGGGGGGCTACTGTTAAATTGTGTATTAAATGGTTCCTGTGCTTAACCTGGATGCTGCAACCTACATGTATTGCTACACTGAAAAATGCAAAGAAACAACATAGGCTCACATGTGAGATTGCGCCTATAGTGCAAACATTATGCAAAGTAGCTCGGCTAAGCAAAAAAATGCATTACAATTTTGTGATTTTGTATGGAAATGAAAATCAGGTTGACGTCAGAACCCAACGTCAGACCGACACCAATGTTCAATCTAAAATCAAGCAAATATCCACGTCTAATCATGTTACACCTTGACGTTGTGTGGACGTTATCACTATGACATCTATCGAACGTTGGATTTTGGTCACTTTCCAAAACAACTTAAAACCAAACAAATATCAGCATAATTTGACGTTGTTAGGTCAAAATAACGTTGTCCTTAGACTCTGGCTAGACATTGAATTTTGGTCACCTGACGTCATGACCTAAATCTAACCTAATATTAACGTCTTATGATGTTGTGAACCTAATGGGAATACACTGGGCTTTCCTTTTTAATATAAAAAAGTTCTGGTTTTGGCAAGTGTAAGCTCTTTTACTCTAAAACTCAAATGTACAGTAGAGTAGCAGCTAGGGCTGCACGATTTGGAGAAAAAAATCTAATTGCATGCAATTTATCTGATAAAAAATTGCAATTTAAAATGTGATTTACTACTATTTTCTAAAAGAGCCTATAAGATTTGATGTGGTGGTTTTAACACCACCTAAAAAGACCAAGCATAATCACAAAGTACTCTACACAGTGCTGTTTATTTAAAACCTCTTAAACATTATTACCATTACCATGACAAATTAAGAAAAGAACTAGAGTATTTTAAATTCAATTAAATGAATTATATATAAAATCATATTAATTTATTCATTTATTTTGCTTTGGCTTAGTCCCTTATTTATCAGGGGTCACCACAACGGAACGAACCGTCAACTTTTCCGGCATATGTTTTGTATTCACACACATACACAGTCATACACTACGATCAATTTAGTTTATTTAAATCAGCTATACTACATGCCTGTGGACTGTGAGCACCTGGGAAAAACCCACGCTAACATGCGAGAACATGCAAACTCCACACAGAAATGTCAACTGGCACAGCCACGACTCGATCCAGCGACCTTCTTGCTGTGAGGTGACAGCACTAACCACTGAGCCACCGTGCCACCATATAAAATCGTATAAAGACATATAAACTTTCAAAACATTTACATACAGATTGTGTTACATTTTTCAGGATAATGTGCTTATGAACTTGTTACCATATTTGAGTGCATTGAAAATTGCACCCTTTCAAATCACAATTTCAGTTTTGAAATTATTAATCATCCAGGCCTATCAGCAGCTCAAAAAAACTTCCTTTCCTTCAGCTTAATCCTTGCTAATTGTAGTAAATGAGCTGCTATTCTAGACAACACAAATAATATGGAGGCAGAAGTTTAACATCAACAAAGAAGAAATACAATGTTCTAATATTCTGTTTTTAATTATTTAGGGCTACTGAATCAAGTTTTTTTTTTTTTTTGCAAGTGACATGGTTAAATGCTTGTTTACCTTTTGTCTACAACAACCATCAACATATCCCACCACACACATTCTCTCAACAGAATAGGGACAGAAGGGCTGTCAGTCAATATATGGGACAATAACTAACTAGTACTTATTTAAATAAATAAGTTACTAGTACTTATTTGAAAAAGTAAATAAAAACTAATGTGTTCCTATAGTTGCTGAAATAATAATCTGATTCCATAAACTGCATTGCTTACGGTGTGCTATATTTGGAATAAATGTTGTAACTAATGTTTTGTTTCTTTAATAATCATGTAAACAAGGATACTATTATGTGAACTTCCTGTGAAGCTTAAAAATAAGTAATACTATTTAATGTAATTAAATAAATATGAAATAAGGGGATAAGAACCCTTCTATAAGGATATAGCACCCAGAAATATGTCAGATGACAACTGCTAACAAGTGGGTGAGGAACTGGGGAATACAGAAGTGAGATGGGACAGCAGCACCACATAGCTTTTTGAATATCTATTAAGAGTCTTGCCTAAAGGGACAACATCAGATTTCCCAACTGGAGGAATCCATTCATATCCCTGATGCCTCGTTCCATTCGGCCTCCCACAGAGAGCATTTTCATCTACAGCAATAAAATATCCCTGTAAATGACATAACCGTATAGCGTTTTTTCTTATGTCTGTGTAATTTAAAATGCATTTACTTGAAATAACCTAATGGCAGAACACAATATTCATTAAATTACATTTTTTTTATGTTTGTTCTTAAACAGATGCTTTCTTTTTAAAGTGATTACAAAGTGCATGCATCACGTAAATGGCAATTACTTAAAAGGCAGCTAAAAGCTGCAGTATTTTAGAGCCTTAATCAAATAAGCAAATTTGTCACAACAACCATATCAGGGTTTATTTATAATAAATGTCAGATGTTTCTGTTGAAGCTCAAGATGCTATTTAGAGGATTCACATTTTGCTGGATTTCACGGGCCATCAGGCTTTGCGCATTTGAACTTGACTGAAAAAAATGTGTTAAACTAGAAAATTGCAAAATAGAAGCATGTTTCGTGGGTCTCTGACTGTTTTTTTAATAAATATTTGTTATTTTTATGTGAGGTGAATGAGGATGTGAGAGTAGATAACTCTAAAAGATGTGTTCCTTTGTGGCTTTGTGTTGAAAAATCTGCAGTTTTACAGCTTTTTGAACTTGTTCCACCAATGGAGAGATCAACAAATGGAGAAATGTCTGGACCCAGACAAGCGGTAACCTTTCATATGGAGAGATGAGGAAGCTAGGCGAGCAGAAGCGCCTGACAGTAATGGCTGGGCTGGGGTGAAGTTTGGATGAAGGATTGGAGGTAGTGGGCGTCAGGCCATTGGCAGGAGTGTAAAAGTCAGAAATGACTTCGTATTGGCAAGCAGCAGAGGCGTACATGAGAGAATTCCAGAGGTTAAAGACAAGTCAAGCTGAAGCATTTTGAATGCACTCCGGGGGACAAATAGCAGATGCTGGTAGAGGGAGTGGAGGTAGATGTGAAATGACTGTAGTCTGGGTAAGGAGCTGAGGGGACTAGTGGTTAGAGTCTTGTTGTTTGTGGAGTGTAAAGCATCTGAGACAGCTGAAACCTGACCGAGAATGCTGTTGTGTTGTACTGTTAAATACATTATCCACTCATCTGGTCACAAATTAAAGAGACCAATTATTCAGCAGCATTGATTTATCTAGCATAGTGGTGATTTCTACTTATGGAGCAAGTGATTGTCAAGTACAAAGCCCAAAGCATATTTACTTTTCTCTAATAAAATGGAGTTAACTTGTTAACAAAGCCTCTTTCACCAATCACCTACTCCCTAAAACTTATTGAAGGCAGACCAGCCCTTTAGCACTGTTCTTCTCGTTCTCTCAAACCCACCCTATCTCCCTCTATTTCCTTGCTTCCCATCACAATCCTATAACCCTCTCTTCCCTCTTAGGTTGAATTGGGGGGTCCAATCACTCTAGCAAAATATTACAAACACGGTACCCTCACTCTAAGTCTCTGGGCATCAACCTACCTACCTGTTCACTGTTTACCCTCTTCCCTTCCCCTTCATCCCACTGTTCCCTTACCATCCCTACAATAAAGTCTAGCTCAAAGTATGGCATGGTCCATGCTGGTAAAATGCGAACAGAATTGTGGATGCATTTTTAATCCCTTCACATTTGCACTCATTTGAACAATATTTTTGCTGCCTTCAACTATGTATTTTTTTGTTTGTGTTCCATTTGCTATTTCTATTCCAACAGTTTGTCCGTGTTGAACTCTTATGGACACTAAGATGTGCAAATACAATTAAAAGGACATTTGTAAGCTGTAAGTACGTCACATGACGATTACCAAACTGAGGCGGTGCACGTATAATATATGTGCATACTTCTAATAACGAAATTCGCATCAAATTCATTGTACACAGACCTTTGCACAAAATCTGAAACTAAAATTTTACAGTCAATTAATAAAAATGAGGCTGTTCATTTCCAACATAGACACATTGGTCTAATAAAAAATCCACATCATGCGGATTGTGACCAGACCTTGTGCACAAAAACAAAAAAATGATAACTTTACAGGCGATTACACAAATCAGATGGTGCACATGTTGTGAAATATACAAATACTGTTCTAATAACAAAATTTGCATCACCTGCATTGTACACATATCCTTGCACAAAAACTAAAAGACAAAAATTTTATGTGTGACCTCTAAAATCAGGTAGTGCGTACAATATATATGTATACTGTATTAATAACAAAATTCGCATAGGCCCTTGCACAAAAACAAAAATACACAATTACAAAAATCAGGCATACAGTATGCACATATTAAAAATGTGAAATTTGCATAATGCTCATCGTACAGAGACTCTTGCACAAAAACTAAAACTAACATTTTACTGTAATTATTTCATTGTTGGAGTGAATAAACGCTAAAATGATGGGTTGTTTCAAAGGAAATTTTAGAAAAATTATCCATATTTTACCCAAACTGGGTTTAAATTTACCCAGCATTATTCCAAGGTGTGTCTAAAAACCAACAAGCAATCTTTGTGACATTCCTATTATATGACAGATTAATAAACAACTAACAAATCAATAACTATTTTAAATAATATAATTAATTTAAGGAGTCACTGTGGCGCAGTGGGTAGCACGATCGTCTCACAGCAAGAAGGTCGTTGGTTCGAGCCTTTGGCTGGGTCAGTTGGCATTTCTGTGTGGAGATTGCGTGCTCTCCCCATGCTTACGTGGGTTTCCTCCGGGTGCTCCGGTTTCCCCCACAGTCCAAAGACATATGGTACAGGTGAATTGGGTAAGCTAAATTGGCCGTATAGTGTATGTGTGTGTATGGATATTTCCCAGTGATGGGTTGCAGCTGGAAGGGCATCAGCTGCGTAAAACATATGCTGGATAAGTTGGCGGTTCATTCTGCTGTGGCGACCCCAGATTAATAAAGGGACTAAGCTGAAAAGAAAATGAATGAATGAATATTTAACTTACAAAGCAGCAATTTCATTTGAATACTCAGATTTTAGAACACCATAAACATAAATGATATTCCCTTAACTAGTAATTGGTAAGCAGATTGGATGAAAATGGGATACAATTGTATAAATTTTAAATAAATGAGCCAGCAATTCCCTAAAACATACAAATATCTAACTGATCAGCCTGATCTTACAAGGAAAACTAAGTACTTTACATTTTGTCAGTTTAGTGGCTAATTCGTACAAATTTGTACGAGTTCAGTTGTATGAAAATGTACGATTTTAAAAAGGAGGCGTGGCACCAAAACTAACCCCTAAACCCAACCCCATTGGGGGATGAGCAAATTGTACTAAATCGTACAAATCAGATTGTCCAAATTCATACGTATTAGCCACTAAAGTAAAAAGTTACGAATTGCCGCAAGAATGTGTTGAAATGATAATGTTGCAATTACCATGTTGTTTAGTGATCTGTTGCATAAAACCTCACAGAGATAAAATGGGATTCTTAGAGGATATTCTGATTACTAATAAGATCCAGAAAGTAAGGGGGTCAATGACAGAAGTGCAGTGTTTAGCACCCCTGGGGCAACTTGGGTTTCATTAGGTTTTGTTCAAGGACACAGTGGCCACAAACAAAGGAAAACCGATGCTAGTCAGAAATTGCTACTCAGCACCCTGAGAGACCCCTTTTTTTTCTTATTTATATATTCTTATATATTCTTATTATATTTCTTTATTTATAACTGTTTTCAAAATGATCTTTAAATTCCTCAATACACACTGATCCTAATGAGGCTGACAAACATTAAATCTAAGTCACTGAACAAGGAATCAAAAATACATTATATTTTATTTGAGGACAGTTGCTGTGTCGGAGTACAGGAATTATCGATGCATTAGCTTGTGGTTTTACAAATGAAAACCCTGCATGTCCTTAGAATACCTGCGGCATTTCTTATTGATCTTTTCCTCTCGCGTGTCTTTCCCTTTCAGACTTTACTTCCTCTTCACAATTATCCCTGAAATACGTCTTGGCAGAAAGCAGTGTCCTCGGGTCAATGAAACGTTTCCAACGCTGAACAGTAGCCATTAAAATTCTGTGCGTGAACTTTAGAGACACAAGACGGAGTAACCTCGTCCAGAAAGACAGCAGTAAAGAAGATCACACTAATAGTCGAGCAAGCAGGAAATATGAAGCAAAAGACATTAGGACAATTAAAATATGACACCTGATTTTTGAGTGCTATCACAGTGGACTGATATTATTGTGTCCATAAGTAAAGCTAAAATGATACATATCAACTTGTTACATCTGTAATACTGCTTCTGGGTTAAAGCTAAGCTGAGAATGATCTCAACAGCCATTTATGAGCACTGTTTGTTCAAATTATTTATTTATAAATAAATGACCAAAAAAAAAAAAACGTAGGTTACTTTAAAGGGCATCTATTTTACTCCTTTTACAAGATGTAAGATAAGCCTTTGGTGTCTCCAGAATGTGTCTGTAAAGTTTCAGTTGAAATTACCCATTAGATAATTTACTATAGCCTTCAGAAGTTGCCCATTTTTGTGTCTGAATACATTGTAGCTGTTTTTGTAGCCTGTGGTTTTAAATGCCAATGAGCAGCTTCTCCCCGCCCACCGTTCCAACGTGCGTGTCTGCGTCTCATCATGCAATACGTCAGATAAACAGCACAGTAACAGAGACAGACTCGGATGAAGCTGAAATACAGCACATTAGTCAAAATACCAAGTAAGTTTATTTGATGTATTTGTGGTGGAATTTATTCAAGCCTTTCTGAAATGATGAGTCTCGCACAAATGCTGTTTGCAGTACACACACACACACACTCTCACTCACACAGACATATGTGCACGTTTACTGACGCCATGGGGATTATAGTGGTTAAAAATTACATAGCGATTTTACTGTATTCAAACATGCTCTGTTTTAAAAACTTTTAAACATAAAAATGATATATATTATATAATATATTTTTTATTTAGATATTTTAATCCCAGTTTATTTGCAAAAAAATGTTCTGTGGACGTGTTACTATGTTATTATTGAAACATGGCGCCTGTCAGTCACGCCTGTGGGTGAGGAAAACCGCACTCCAACGTCACGTTGTGGTGGACCTCAAAATCACTGGGATTTGGGCACTATTTTAACATCAGGAAATTTAAAAAAAGAGATTTATTGTCTTTATATCGCACCAATATGACTGTGTACACACTATACCTACACACAGTTCTGTCCACACAGCTTACAAAAGATGATTTTCATCATAGATGCCCTTTAACTTATTTTAATACATTAATCAGGTCTCAACTAACATTTTTAAGTTATACTAAGTTTAACTTAACATTTTAAGTCAGTTTGATTGATGTAAGTTGAGATGACTTGAAATGTTCATTTTGAAACGTTCTTTTTCAGTGTACATTTAAGCTAAGCTTTTTAAATGTCAAGGTGGTGTACACTGCAGTTTCTGTGCTGGCAGTGCCTTAGACATTACTTTAAAAAATTAAATAATGAATCACTGTTTTGTTTTTATAGACAAGTGCGTGGATGAGCCATTTTTCATCTTTTAATTTAAGATTGAAAAATAAGCGTGTTCAATTTACATAAAAATACAAAAGGAGACAGCTGAGGGCACAGCGAGCAGTACTGTAGCTTTCCTTCTTGTTTTGATAGCTGCAAAACCACACCATATGTTTGAGGTTGAGTTAGGACTGATAAGAGAACGTTATATTATTTACATTTTTCACCTTCAAACTAAACACATTTTCAAGTGGCAAAGTTTAAATTTCATAATTCATATAGCTAGTGTGTTAACAGCATGTCCTGGTAATGCTTACCAATGAGGTCGATATAGGCAGAAAGTGTTTGGCCTTTGTGTCAATTTAAATACATTCACTCACACAGGAATTTACAAAACCAAAGCTATTTGTTTTAAAAAAAATTTTTGACTACCCCTGGAAGTGGTTGAAAGCAGGCAAGCTCAAAACGGTTTAGGTCCTGTTTACACTTGTATTCAGCATCACCTAGTTGAGATCAGATTGATAAAAGCATATATGCACCTTTTGAAATGCTACTCTGGAATGATAATTATTGTAAAAAGCTCTATACAAGTGAACTTGAATTCAATTTAATACATTTTAACGGTCCCCCAATGGTCTTCTCATTGTGTGTATTTCTGTTCTTGCTCTTGGGTGTGTCACACACCCTGTTACTTTAGGTGACCTTATTAGTTGCTTTGATTATTTGAGGGGGTCTCCACCCCCTCGTCATCTAATTTATTTAATTGTTTCCTTCACTATTATTGCCCACTTGTATTACCCTATGTTGTTAGTTGTTTTAGTGTCAAGCTGCGGTCACACTTGACTTTTTTCCCATAGACTTCCATTTATACGCACGCGAATGCGTCAGACCGGAAACGCGGGGTCATGCGTCAAGTTTCGCATGTTGCTGCAGTGCAAAGTTCAAGCTTGGTGAACTCTGACCTGCGAAATCGCATCACTTGACTGCGTGAGACCAATCGAGGGTCAAAACACGACCTCTCTGGACAGAAATTTAAAACATGGAGCAATCGCTCGCTTTTTTAAATGTCTAATCATCTTGTTTAATCCCGCCCCTTTTCGCAGCGCCGTACGACAGAATTTCGCACACACAAAGCCCAGTGTGACCGTAGCTTCACTTGTAAGATGTCTATGTACCACCACTGTGGTTTTTGTTTTTTCTTCTGGACTGTTAAATAAATCGTTTGACTGCATTTGGACCCTTGACAGCACTTTGGATGCTTCCTTTGACAGACATAACATAAACAGTACCAATGTAATTGAATGTGGACAATCTCAATATGGTTTAGGTTCTGTTTACACTTTCATTCAGAGTCATCCACTTGTGTTGAAATTGATTCAAATTCATTTTAATACTGGATATAAGCACGGTTAAAGTGGTCAAAAATAATCCAGTTTAGAATGGTTTCGGTCCTGTTTACATTTGTATTCAGCATATCTCACAGATTGGCGAATATGTACCTTAAAACTAAATCTGAACAGTACCAGTGTAGTTGAATGTGGACAAGCTCAAAATGGTTTAGGTTCTGTTTACACTTGCATTCAGAGTCATCCACTTGTGATCAAATTGATGAAAATGCATTTTAATACTGGTGTAAATAGGGCCAATGTGTTTTTTTTTAAATGGGCAAGCTCAAAATGGTTTAGGATCTATTTACACCCATTCAGAGTCATCCATTTGTGATAAAATTGATTTAAATACATGTTAACACTGTGTTTGAACAGGGTAAAGTGGTCAAAAATAATCAAGCTTAAAATAGTTTCTGTTCTGTATACACTTGTGTTTACAGCATGTTCCAGTTGAGATCAGACTGACAAAAAGACTGCCTTAATACTAGATCTGAACAGTGCCAATGCAGTTGAATGCGGACAATGTCAAAATGGTTTAGGTTCTATTTACACTTGCATTCAAAGTAATCCACATGTGATCAAATTTATTAAAATTCATTTAATACTGGATACAAACAGGGTTAAAGTGGTCAAAAATGAACAAGCTCAAAATGGTTTCGGTCCTGTTTACACTTGTATTCAGCATATTTCACTTGAGATCAGACTGACAAATATGTACCTTAATACTAGATCTAAACAGTGGCAAAGTGGTTGAATGTGGACAATCTCAATATGGTTTTGGTTCTGTTTACACTTGCATCCTGAGTCATCCTCTTTTGATCTAATTGCTGAAAATGCATTTTAATACTGGTTTAAACAGGGCTAAAGTGGTTTAAAAAAAATGGACAAGCTCAAAACGGTTTCGGTCCTGGTTACACCTGCATTCAGAGTCATCCATTCGTGATGAAATTTGTTAAAATGCGTTTAATACTGGATACAAACAGGGTTAAAGTGGTCAAAAATGAACAAGCTCAAAATGGTTTCGGTCCTGTTTACACTTGTATTCAGCATATTTCACTTGAGATCAGACTGACGAATATGTACCTTAATACTAAATATAAACAGTGCCAAAGTGGTTGAATGTGGACAATCTCAAAATGGATAAGATTTTGTTTACACTTGTGTTCAGCCACTTGAGATCAGATTGATGAATTTGCATTTTAATACTGGTTTAAACAGGGCCACATTGGTTTTTAAAAATGGACAAACTCAAAATGGTTTAGGGTCTGTTTACACTTGCATTCAGAGTAATCGACTAGTGATCAAATTTATTAAAATGCATTTAATACTGGGTATAAACAGGGTTAAAGTGGTTTAAAAATGGACAAGCTCAAAATTGTTTAGGTTCTGTTTACATTTGCATTCAGAGTCATTATTTGTGATTTCTCCAATAGTATCTGGTGGCAGCATTTTAATGCTGGTATAAGCAGGGCTAAAGTGGTTTAAAAATGTACACGCTCAAAATGGTTTAGGTTCTGTTTACATTTGTATTTGAAGTCATCAACTTGTGATTAAATTGACAAAAATGTATTTTAATAACAGGGCTAAGTGGACAAAAATGTATTAGCACAAAATGGTTTTGGTTCTGTTTACACTAGGATTCAGTCATCCACTTGGTATCGAATTTTCAAAAATTCAAAATGGTTTCAGACCCCATTTACACTTGCACCATTGTCCACTTGTGAATAGATCAAAAGCTTAATCTCTTAATACCAGGTGTAAACAAGACCATTTTGTAGAGTGTCCGTGCCATTTTCTGCTGTACTGGGAAAAGAGTAGATTGTCACCGGTAGATTGTTAATGATCACCAAGTTCAGCCTATTGTCACATCAGACAAAAGTGGCATTGTTTTTGCTGTGGTTGCTCCTCTTGCTTGACGTTTTAACTGAAGGCTTGATTGATTTTTTTGCCACTGGATCAATGCGCTTTTTCGTAGGCAGCAGTTCAGCTTGGTCTGAGGTCTGATAAACTCCTGTTCTCATTCTTCCTTTGCTGGTTTTCAGATCACCAACCACCCTCTCCAAGCCTTCGGATTCTCTATTATCACCACCAAGGTCACCACAATGGATCCCATCAACGTCAAGAGCCCCTCGCACATGAAGAGGAGAGCGTTTGCCTGCTCCTCTGACCCTGGGTGGAGCTGATGGAGGAGCGGGAGGTGGATGTGGAGGTGGAGGAGGTGGGGCGGAGGGTGCCCTCCTGTGGGAATATTTGGAAACACTGGTCCTGTCTCTCTGACGTCTTTCATTTTTCACTAAGAAATGATAAATAAAAGGCGAGAGGTGCAAATATTATAGTTGTTCATTAATAGAGCATAATTTTTGAAGGAATGTTGACAGATAAACTCTAGTCTAAGAAAAAATATTTAGGAATACATAGGTAAAGTCAGAATTATTAGCCCTCCTAAATTATTAACCTTTCTAATTACTGTTTAAAAGAGAGATATTAGCATATTTTAAAGACATAATTGTTTTAATAACACATTTCTAATAACTGATTTATTTTATCTTTGCCATGATGACAGTACATAATATTTGAGCAGATGTTATTCAAGACACTATTCAGCTTAAAATTACATTTAAAGGCTTAATTAGGTTAACATGGTTAATTAGGCAAGTCATTGTATAACGATGGTTTGTTCTGAAGAGCATCGAAAGCTCAATATTAAGCTTAATATTGACCTTAAAATTTCTTTAAAAAAAATTTAAAAACAGCTTTTATTGTAGTCAAAATAAAACAAATAAGACTTTCTCCAGAAGAAAAAATATTATAGGAAATACTGTGAAAAATTCCTTGCTCTGTTAAACATTATTTGGGAAATATTTGAAAAAGAAGAAAACAAAAACAAACAGGAGGGCTAATCATTTTGACTTCAACTGTATACAACATCATATGACATAGCAAATCTGAAAATGACTTGCCATAAACACTATGCCATATACATTACAGAGGATTCTGATCCTAAGAGTTTTACAAAAGTGAGCACCTCAGTCACTTACATGCACCTTACACAAAATAGGCGTACACAGTTTAGTATTACTGAATGGAGATAAGCTGATGTTCTCCATCATAATATTGAAGCTCATTCAACATTTGTGTGTTTGTGCCTTGATTAATAAAAGCAGTCATGTTTTAGACCAGGGGTGCCCAAACTTCTTCTTATGAAGGGCCAAAAACCAGTCTTGATTGAGCATGGTGGGCCAAAGTTAAGTATAACAAACTCTATTATATTAAAGTTGTCATTGGTGCTTTCCTTATTTATTTAATATTTTAAAAACAAATAGAAAGCATAGCTTTATATTAACTAATGCAGAATATATATATTTTAATTATTATTAAAAACAATTCCATTTATAACAGTAAGGTGTTAGTCAAGCTGCACTTGTTTTTTTTTTCCCTTGATTTTCTAGCCAGTGTGTTCTGCCTTGTCCTCTATCCGTTGACTGACTATTTATGTTTATTCATGTTATTTATGTTTATGTTTAAAAAAAAAAAAAAGATTCATGTACAATATTTAATTAAATCATTTATTTTTAGTTTGCTTTTTTTTATAGCTCAACAATAAAACAAACAAAAAAGGTTACATTAGAAATGACGATATTTAAAGGCATTCGCCCCAACTCTCCTCCATCATTCTCACCCTATTCTCAGATGAGATGGTGGGCCAAATCAAAGGTTTCCAAGGGCCAACTTGGGCCCGCGGGCCCTAGTTTGGACATCACTGTTGTAGACATTCCTGGCTCACAACATTAATAAAGGAGCATGTTTTCTGCTGATAAATTGAGCGACAGCTGCTACACAGGTAGACAGTCTCTGTGGAGCACTCTTTGAAGCTCAAAACACAACAAATGTTTCTTTTTCTGGTCTATTTGCATCTTTTATGTGAAAATATTTTACGAACTAATAATGAATAAAAATAGCCTTTTTGTATACATCATTGATGAACTTGTCCAAACATTGCATTTGGTTTACTGAAAGATGCTTTCATTTCGGTTTGCAGAATCAAATTAATAATCGACTCAGATTTATTTTGTTTGTAAGTAATAACTTTGTCACTCATACACACAAATCAGCTTTATTTGAAACTGCTAATTAGCTTAATTGAAGTTTTAGAGGTATTTATCATGTGTTTGACTAATTTAATGGTTGAAGTCTGAGCAGGGGCGGACTTAGTGATTTGGGCGCCCTAAGCAATTTCAGAGCCCTAGCATTGAAACTCAAAACACTCTCCTTTTCTCTATAGATATTTTTTCTGTATATATATATATATATATATATATATATATATATATATATATATATATATATATATATATATATATATATATATATTTCAAGTGAAACCTTTATCTTCTTAATGTAAAATTAAAGTTTCACTATTTGCCCTTGGTTTTGAAAAGAAGTAATACCATTAAAATCTTAATGGTTATAGACAGAGCTGCAACATATGATAGATTTGATCAATTTATTAAAAAAGCTATATGATTAATACAGGCTTCTTGGTCGGAGCCCTAAGCGTCTGCTTACCTCACTTATTGGATAAGTCCGCCCCTGAGTCTGAGATATTGGCTTCTACTCTTCTGCATACATTAAAGTGGTACTTTTTCCTTCTTTCACCAGGATAGGTATGAAACACTGAAACATGATTGGCTCACCAGGTTGCTTAGCGACATGCAATTGAGTTGCACAAGAAGAAGGTGTGGGACACGGGGAGGTAAGTGGCCATGACTTGTTAATGCCCACTAAAAAGACTCTTTCAGACCAAATGTAAAGTCATTAGCATCCTCAAAAGCACCCTCCCCAGCCCTCCCTCTGTTTTCATTAGCCTCTCTGATCTTTAACTAGACTGTGATAAGGTCAATTAGAAGGGATGCTTTTGTGGATACAAACTGTCTAAGTATTAAAGAAGCGTGTTGTGAGTAAATACTGGTGTATGGCAAGCCGTTTTAACATTTAATCAAACCATACTTGTTTATATTTTCATACTAATATACCTATATTTTTTAGATACTAGCCTGTATTCTTCAATATGTACTATAACTTAATTATTAGCAATTAGTACCTTCCTTGAGTACTTTTTAAAAGATACTATATACAGTGCTCAGCATATATGTGTATACCACTCCCAAATCTAACTTTTAAATTCATTCAGGAAGCTGTACAATATTGTATTTGTGCATATACATTAGATTAGTCAGTACTGAAGCCAAATCTGGAGCTTATCTAACAAAATAACTTACAATAACAGTCCAAAAACTACTACACCCAAATTGTATATGTAATAGAAAATATATATAATACAGATTATTTATAATTTAATAAAGAGGGAAAATCAAGAGAAGCAAAAAAAAAAAAAAGTGAAAAATTTAGCTGACATTTTGTAGGTTGTAATTTTTTTTTGCTAAATTTTACTTGAATATAATTACCTTTCAATTTCTAAATATGTTCGGTGATTAAAATATTATTTTAATAAATATATCTGTTTAATAAATCTGTGTGTTTAAATGCACCAAAATACATATTCACTGAGAAATGAATACAATTATTTATTTTCAAAATGGGGTGTACTCAATTTTGCAGAGCACTGTATAACTTATTCATTAGCTACTAGTCCCTTGCTTTAGTTACTAGTACTTTTTTAAAGATACATAAATGTTAGATAGCATTTATACACTCTCAGAAGAAAAGGTACATGGTGGTACAAATAATGTTCCTTAAGGAACAGTTTTGTACGTTTGTAAAAGTTGTACCTTCATCATCATTTAAAAGCATATGTTTAAGGAAACTCATAAACATTAATTATTAAGTTCTATAATACAAAACAACTGGTAAAACAAAACTATGGGTATTGTAAACTAAACATTTAAGGCATTTTTAATAAACATTTGTATAGCATTTTCTGATAAATAGAGTTTCATTATTGATATCTGCACCTTTTGGCGTTTGCTTTACTCTACGCACGTGAGCTGGCAAAAATCCTGCATTTGCAAAGTGTTCATGCAGACATTTTAGTAATGTAAAACTAATCAAACATTGTGCATATCTCGCAATACTTTTGCATAATTCTATTTCTATTTTAAAATTAAGTAAATTATTGTGTGAAAATTGGGGAAAAAAGTTTTTATATTGTACATGAGAGAATGTATTTCTGAAACATTTTCATGAAAAGTGTTGTGAAATGTTTAGCAAGAAATAGATATTTTGATTTATGTTTAAGTATTGTTTATTCTTTATTGTAAATGAAAAAGCTGCATTTACACAAAAAGAAACTTTTTTAAAAACTGTTTACAAATGTATTCAATGATTTATATTTACTAAAAATATATTGACACATTTTGGATCTAGCAAAAGGCCTTTTAATAGTTCTTGAAGGAACACATTTGACACTGTTAAGGTAGAAAGTGTCTTGCCACTGTAGTGGTGCCTTTATGGATCAGATTTGCACCTTTGATGAAAGTACAATATTTTATCTGCAGGTTTTGAAAACCAAAGGTACATTTTGGTTTCCCATGGCACAAATCATGTCCGTAAAGGTACAAACTGCAATGGTATAAATTTGTTTCTTTGTCTTAAGGTACAATTCTGTTCCATAAAAATGTACCTTCTTTCCTACAACATTGTACCATTTTTTCTGAGAGTGTACTCATTAAATAAACACAGAACTTATTCATTAGATAGTACTAATTCATTGGATAATAGTACTTAATAATCATTAGACACTATTACCTATTTAATAGACATTCTCATGAAATAATGACAATGACATTTGTCCTGGGAGCACTGTACAAATGTGGTGGTGCTATGGACGTATGCTCAGGGCCCGTATGCGATATCTAGTGTATATATCTATGCATACTATCAAGTATTGATCAGCAACTTGATATAAATTTAATTTAATAGACACTTGTAGATACCGGTCCTTCAGTGCTTAAAATGTACTACAAACATTTTTTTTTATTGTAAATTACACTGTAAAAAAATGCGTAAATTTACAGTTACATTTAAACCATAAAATAACGGCCGTTCAATTACAGAAATTTACTGTAAAATAACAGAGGTTGAATTACAGAAATTTACCAGAAATTAAAATTTAAGGAAATTCCTGTAATTTAATGTCCATTTTTTACAGTAAATTTCTGTTATTCAAGGGCTGTTATTTTACTTTTTTCCGGGCAACCAAGCTGCCGGAAATAAACCGTAAAATTACAGATATTTTTAAAAGTGTACTTGTCTGACTACAAATATTTGAATTGTTATCGCTGCACAATATATCGTTTGAGCATCGATATCGCAATGTGCACGTCTGCAATAGTCACATCGCAAGATATGCAATGTTGTGTTGGGATTATATTTGACCAGAAAACACAGGTCAAAACACATGAGATTTGTGGAGACGGTGTTGAGTTTAATCATCATAGCTTGAATGTTTATCATCTGCAAAGTGTCTTAAGGCCTGTGGCCTTGTAAGCATTTTAAGACAGTTTAAAGCATTTTAAGAGTGCATATTGAAGGTTATTAAAGATTCATTCATTAATTTTCCTTCAGGTTAGTCTCTTATTTATCAGGGGTCACCACAGTGGAATGAACCACTAACTATTCCAGCATATGTTTTACAGAGTGGATGCCCTTCCAGCCACAACCCAGTAGTGGGAAATTAATAAAGATTCATTTTATTGAATAATTTATATGATGAAGACTGCGCAATGTTATTTTACCTTTGATTATCCCATTTTGGAAACCATAAAGCACTGTTTATTTCACTTTATTATTTGCTCCAGCTGTGTTTATTTATGACTGTAGTTTGTTTATTATATGTATTAATTTACATGAAAATATATGTATATTCCACTGCCCTACAAAATCATCCCAATAAATGTAAATGAGTCACGTTGGTTGGATGGAATGGCATCCGCTGCGAAAAAACATATGCTGGATAACTTGGCGGTTCATTCCGATGTGGCGACCCCTGATTAATAAAGGGACTAAGCCAAAAAGAAAATGAATGACTTTCCAAATAAAGCTATTTAAGTCATCTAGTGAAATTGTATTCATACTGCAGAGAAAAAAATATTGCAATGTCAAATTTTTCCAATATCGTGCAGCCCTAATTGTTAAAAGATAACAGTGTCTAATAAATATGTATAATGAATAACTTCTGTTATAGATTCAATTATTACTAGTATCCATGAATAACTAGTATCTAATAAATAAGCACTAGCATTTAATGAATGCTTTTTGGTTAAAGATGTCGCTATTGAAATAAATACTAATCAAAAATTAATACATGATAACAAAAACAGAAAGCTGTGGATAAAAAATTCACAATTGAAATATGTAGCTATAGTAAAAACTCAATAGTTGATACCTCATTGACTGATCCTCACAGGAGGAAAGGGCAAAAATTAGTTACTACAATAGACTAGTGAAATAATACTAGTACATACGAAAAGGGGTAGCAGTTTACCTGTCTTATTACCTATTATTAGGATATTTGCTGTTTATTTAGGAATTTAGGGGGTTGTTAATCTAACAGTCATAGTTAACAGGTTGTAAATAGTGAGAACTGTACCTTAAAGTGTGACCAAAAAAGGTACTAATATCAAATGACAAAGTACGTGTGCTTTTATTAGATAACATACCTAATAAATGTACACTTGTATCTTTAAATAAGTAGGCCTACAAATGAATAGGCAGTAAGAAATTGTATAAGCACTTACCTATTGGAAAGGACACTAATATCTGAAAATGCCAGCAGCATGAACATGGATTATAGTAAATTTTGTAGATTAGATGTTCAGACGGCTTGCCATAACCGATGAAGCCAGAGAGGAGTTTGATCAGGGTAGGTGTGTGTATTTTGTATTGTTGGGTGATTAGAGTTACAGACTGCCCCCTTGTGGCTCTGGATCAAACTACTTGCCTGAAGAGAAGCGGTTTCTGTTTGATACCACAGTCTTGGTCATTAGTCCGCCTAGAATTGTCAAAAAATATGCATTAAGAAAGTGGAATAAATCCTCATATTATATTAGAACTCATTATTAATCATCTGCACTTCTCTTTAAAGGAGCTGACCCAAAATGAAAATGATAATCGCAATTGACTGAAGCGCCCCCGCTGGCTACAAATCTTTTCGATTGAAGAAGGTATTAAGAAACATATTCAGAAGAATGTTGGAAAGGCGAGGGTGAGTAAATGACGACGTTTAATTGTGGGTAAGCTATCCCCAACTAACAAACTATGTTCCTAGTTCAACATCGCGTTAACTTTTACATGCAGTAATTCAATAATCAGTTACGCGTCCACAAGATGGAGCACCTTGTCTTTTCAGCATCTTACTCATGTTGCCCTCTCAGTATTGATCTGAGTAGGCAACAACATTTGGCTATTTAATATAATAACGTCTGTTTTGGTTGCTTTTGTGTAGTGTACATGTCTATTAAGACATTTAGTTAGCATAGCCTATATTTTGACTCGCGAGCGGTGCTTATCTATTATTACTGTGGAATAAAATGGGTTTTACGTCAGCAGTGACTTTAAGGGGATTCTCTGTTTGACTCTTCATGGGAAAAAAACAGTCTTCCTGTTATTGACGTTCGAGCAGATGTTTAACTGTTGTCGGGTGCAAATGTCTTACCACAGACACTTGAACATGACCTGAGGATTTATTGAGTCCTTCTGATGTTGCAGAGCTTTGTGAGTGTTTGGTGGAGGTCACAATTCAGAAGGAATTCTTGGGCCAACACAACAAGCAAATGTTTCATTACAGTAGATAACTGAATTTACTTAAAGTTCAGGTTCAGTTGCTCTTGTTTTGAAGATGAATTTCAGTAAATGGCTAAGGATGGTTTACAGTCTGTTTAAAATTCTTTAATATAACCCTACTGAAAAAAACAGCTTTAAGCACCTAGGCTGGTTGGCAAAAAACCACTCTAAAAACAGGCTGGTCAACGAGTTAAAACCAGCCAACCATCTTAGGCTGGTTTAAGCTGTTTTTTTCAGCAGGGAAAGTAGCCTAATATAGGATTTTAAATGAGAAGTGCTATAACTAATGTAATACAAAGACTTCTGATGATATCTGTCATAGTTATAAATAATAAACAACACAATTATAACGAAATAGTTCTATTTTAGTAAGAAAACAAAAAAACAAACATTGCATCTTATCAGGATATAAGTAGCCCACAAATAAAGTATTATTATCCTTAATAAACGAATAAAACTGTACATTTGAAGCATGATACTGTGGGTTTTATAAAAAGGCAGGCCTATGACATGTCATTACAATGAATGTCTTACTCATAGTAATTACCTTATTCTTTATGCCTCATACATTATGAAACTCAGTTCTGTTTTATTGGTCTAAAAGTAGCTCCTTTTATATTCGGGCTGTCTGGATAAGTATGAGTCATCAGACCTGTGAATGCATCTTCAGGGGAAAATAGATCAGCAAAAAAAGTCTTCTGTCACTTCTATTTCTTCTGTTAATCAAAACACTTGACTCAAATTGAACAAGTTAAACAT
Organism: Danio aesculapii; assembly: GCF_903798145.1. Taxonomy (NCBI): domain Eukaryota; kingdom Metazoa; phylum Chordata; class Actinopteri; order Cypriniformes; family Danionidae; genus Danio; species Danio aesculapii. The sequence goes on along the minus strand of NC_079435.1, from coordinate 19,813,339 downwards.
TTGCAGACCTGTCTTACTTTAAAACTTAGCCTTGTAGCGGAGTACAGTTTGTAAATCGATAATATAAATACAAAAATGTGAGTACAAAGCAGCGGTTGTGTGATTAATTATACTTGCGAACATATCAAAATACACTACCTGACAAAAGTCTTGTTGTCGATCCCAGTTGTAAGAGCAACAAATAATAACTTTTCAATTTTAATAACTTAATAATTTTTCAGATGAATTTTCATCACAAATACTGCAGAAGACCTATTAGAACCCGCATGGACCAAAGATTCTCACACAAATCAGTCAAGTTTGGTGAAGGGAAAATCATGGTTTGGGGTTACATTCAGTATGGAGGTGTGTGAGAGATCCGCAGAGTGGGTGGCAACATCTACAGCCTGAGGTATCAAGACATTTGTGTTGCCCATTACATTACAAACCACAAGAGAGGGCAAATCCTTCAGCAGGATAGCGCTCCTTCTCATACTTCAGCCTCCACATCAAAGGTCCTGAAAGCAAAGAAGGACACGGTGCTCCAGGGTTGGCCAGCCCAGTAACCAGACATGAACATTATTGAGCATGCCTGAGGTAAGATAAAGGAGGAAGCATTGAAGATGAATTCAAAGAATCTTTTGATGAACTCTGGGAGTGCTGCAAGAACGCTTTCTTTGCCATTTCAGATGACTTTATTAGTAAGTTATTTGAGTCATTGCAGAGATGTATGGATGCAGTCATCAAAGCTCATGGGATTCATACACAATATGAATTATTTTTCCACTGCACCATGGCTTTATATTCTATACTGTAGATTATTTCTGTTAAGTGATGCGACTTTTGTCTAAGCAAAGTCAGACCTTACTGTTCTAAATAAATAATTAAAAATCAAGACATGATCATCATATTTTATTTAGGTAAAATAAGTGTAATCTAGATGACTTTGACTTTCTGATACCAAATGATCAACTAGAAATCAAGTTATTTTTTGTTGTTCCTAAAACCTGGATAGGCCACAAGACTTTTGTCAGGTAATAATCTGATATATATAAAAGTATGCTCCAGGAGTAGAAAAGCGCGCAACAATTTGGCAGCACGGTCAAATTACGACAGCAATATGATTTCGGTCAATGGAGCGTTTCCCTTCTTTTGGAGCGTGAAAAAACTCCAAGAGACACAATGCAGAATTAGGACACTTCCTCTGGTGGAGGATGAGAGAGGGAGCAGTGAAGGGAAACAGAGGCTGGTTTTGTCTGAGCTCAGTATACCGGCATCCAAACAACACAAAGCCTGCCTAACCAGCCATTCACTTTAACTAGGCCTCTGTGCATAGCTAATGCACTGAGAACAGCCTCCCTCCAACGGCACAAAACACAGTTTGGGGGAAGCTGCTGATGGGAATGAGAAGGAGTTATTGAAGCTGAGCGCTGTGATCAGCTGTGCCGTTCATGCTCTATGTCTATAATGTGGGCCAAGCTCCTAATCGGTGTATTCTTCATTCAATAACAGGAACAGGAAATGATAAACTATCTTATCTGAAAATTATTTGGGCTTGTGTTTTTCCCTTGAAGTCTGAAGGATGTGATGCTGTTTTCAGTTATATAATACTAAACATACTATTTAAAAGTTGGGCATCTGTACAAAAATGTACTTTTGAAAAAATGATCTTTGGCTGCATAAATTTTGAAACTGTTACTGTTTTGTTACTATTAATGTTGGAAACAATTTAATGCTTATATATATACACTGTAAAACCCCACAGTCAACTTTATCAAATGAAATGAGTGTAGTTAACTCAAAATTGACTGAAAGTTAATTCTACTCATTTGAAAAGAGTTTTGAACTCAGTGTTGAAAGTAATGGCATAATGATATACCCCATTACTTCAACTTGAATTGATTAAGTTCACAGTACTCATATAGATTAGTTTTTGAACTCAAATGGTTTGTAGCAATCGGTTTCCTTAAAACAGTTTGTGTTGCCTTAACATATTGGGTTTTACAGTACTCAGTTGGTTTGAGTTCTCTTCATTTATTGGGTTTTACTGTGCTTAAACTGCTTCGTTTACTCAAATGGATTAAGTTTACAGTACTCATTAGGATTAGTTTTTAAACTTAAATGGTTTGCTGCAATCGGTTTCCTCAAATGGTTTGAGTTACATTAACTTTTTCAGTTTTATAGTGTATATATAATATGTATTTATACTGTGGATTTACCTGATTTATGTGTTTATTTTATTTAATTTTTTTACTGAATCAGATTACTTTTTTGACTTGTGATTACTTTTGAGGTGTGATTTCTTGTAAAAACATAAAAGAATTATTCAGGTTTCAAACGTTCAGTTTTCATTGACAACCTTGAGGCCAGAAAAATGCTCTACACAAGCACACAAACATCCCCGCTTGGCCATGACATTGCATTAGTGAAGTTTCTTGCTGTAAGATAAAATAATTAACTTTACTTCTTCAATCATAGTTATATGATTATTCATTTTGACCTGAAAAAGAAAACCATTAGGGTTTCCATTAGAGATTTGCGCAAAACCTTTACGATTATTTCTAAATGTTGATTAAAGAACAGTGAAATAAAAGTGTTTCCATTAACTGATGATACATGGCTAAATAAATACAGTAAGCACAATTTAAACGGTAATGGACTTGCAGCTGCTTTAAAGGGATAGTTCACCCAAAATTATGTTATTGATTAGTCACCCTCATGTCAATCAAATACAATGAGGCCTTCATTTATATTCAGAACACAACTTTAGTCATTTAAGATGAAATCCGCTCCTTTATCCTCCATAGACAGCAGTGGTCCAGAGACGTTCAAAGACTGAAATAGGATCCAAAAACATTGTCTGAAAATTACCTGTGACTTTAGTGTTTCAACTGTAATCATACAAAGCTCAAAGAAAAGATTTGTGCACAAAAACAGCAGCTTCATGTTCATCTTTTCTTCCTTGTCATGATGTCAGGGTGCACATTTACCTTTTGCCATTAGAGCGTCATATTGCTCTTAGTAAATGGGCACCCTGATATGTGGCGGAAGACATATATGAACAAGCCGGTCATTTTGATTTCATTTTTTAGGTGCACAAAATGTTCTTGGAGCTTCTTATAATTACAGTTGAACCACTGAAGTCACATGGAATGTTTTGACAATGTTTTTGGTTCCTTTTCTAGACTTTACACATCTCAGCACTATTATGGAGGATGAGGGAGCTCTGGGATTTCATATAAAATTTGTTAATTTGTATTCTGAAGATGGACAAAGGTCTCAACGGATTGGAATGACATATGGGTGAGTAATTGATTATGTAATTATTATATTTGGGAGATATAACACTTTAAGCCCACATCATATATAGCACATCAAATTCACTGCACACTTGAGCTGCATTTAAAATTCTGCATAAGTGAATAATCAAAAGTGTGTAGTTGGCAGCATGCAGATCATAGGAACTGAACACAGATATTGGAAAGAGATCAGAAAAGGAACACAAACAATGATAGGAAGGGAGAGAGATCTCCCCTTTAACATTTATTTAACTCTATTTACATGTTTGGAGAAACATCAGTTGGAGCAAAGATAACGGTCGTCTAAAAAAAGACTGCTACAGAAAACTGAACATGATTTCAGTGTCAGAATGAACAGAATGGAGGGCAATTCAACAATGCTGGCAGCTCAACTCAACTGTAACAGAAACTATGTACACATTAAGTATTTTGCCATTGAGGAACATACACTGAAGTTTCATCTGGGATAAATTAATCCTTTCTTAGGATTACAATTCTCGAATACATATGTGAAAATGTAGCTCCAAAACAATTGGAAGTAATGTCATGGTGATACCATTAGCATGAGCGTAGCTAAACATTGTTGAATTGCATTTTCGTAAGACTACGATCGGATAAAGAAAACAGAAGTGATCTTTGAGGTCTCGGTTTAAAATACAGAAATGTGAAGTCATGAGGAGTTACCGAAGACTCTTCGTCAGTATTTAGGTTCGATGGACAGGTTGATGGAAGGCACGCTACTGGTCACCAAAGAGAGGTAAGACGAGGCCTCTGTCGTACTAAAACAGATTGTGCTTGTGTATGTTTTATCCATATGTGTATCCACGTCATTTGAACAGATAAATATATTCATGCGTAAATGGCGGTGCTTGTCACCTCAAACACTCCATGTCTGGTATGTAGTTTATATTTAGTGTCTAAAAAGATTTATCACATGTTTATTTCAGTCAGTTGTGGCTCCTGTTAAGGCCGTCATGTGATCAGCCAGAGGGTAGAGATATGCAGAAAACGAATAAGTTCTCTTCAGTTCACTACTGACCTCAAATCAGTCAAACTGCTACAATAATTCTATTGTTTCTCTCAGAGGATAAAAGCGATGGAAGTTAATGATTGTCAAGATTCTGTGTGGCTAGTTTTAAAATACTTTCAGGGAAAAAAATAACCCATCATATGCATTGTAGGTACAGAAGTCTCTTTTTCGATACTTCGTTAAAGTGCTTAAAGGGTGTCAAATGTACATGGGAAGGAGCTGCTTTTGCCAGAGTTTGGCAGAGGGCTTACAGTGAGGACCACAGCAAATCCACAGCACTCAGTAATCACACATCTTCAGGAGGGACCAGAGAGAGATGAGGATATCACATGCAAGCGTAGTTGCTTCACACAGGAGAGGTACCTGATCGAGCCCAGCTGTCCTGGCAAGTGCCCTCCTTCAGGAGGTGCGATCGCTCTGGGGAAGGAGGGAGAGGAATGGGGGACTGGTGAAGGAGAGAGCTGTTAGGGCTTGTGATGTCGCCTTCGGCGACAAAAGTCAGGTCCATGCCGCTCTCCTCTTCCTCCAGTGCCTGGACCCCTCCGTCACTCCTCCAGTCTGTGATCCCAGACGAGCCCCCCATTTGCGAATGTGGGATTGGGGAGAGCGAGGAACTGAATGGTGGCGGAATTCTGCCGGATGTGTTTCTGAGGGCACTGTTGGGAGGCATTAGGGCTCGTCTGGGTGCTTTGCCCTCCACCGCTGAATCTAAGCTCTGCGTCTGGTGACTGGCACTAAGGGCAGAGCCGTTCTCCTTGGATCGGGGTCGAGTCTTGTGGGAGACGGGTGTGGAGCTAAGGTTGTTGGCGTCTGCTTCCGTGTCAAGGCGCAGGAAGTCGGGCAGGACAAGGTCTGATTTGTTCAGCAAACCCCGCTGGTCGTCAGCTCTGTTGCTCTGTGCTTTGGATATGAGCTCGAAGAATTCTGCTCGAATAACACACACACGTTTAAACATTTTCATGTGCTGAAACGTGACACACATCTGACACTTTACAGTGGGCATGAGATAGAAAGCATTCTTGCAAGACATAGGCAACAGTTCAAAGTGTGCTTGTGTTAGCTTTAGCTAAATCAGCCAGTGTTGCTAGAGAGACTGGGTAAGAATTAGTGTGAGCGCTTTTCTTAAAAGAAAGACAGATTATTCAAGAAAGGGGTATAGTTTTTGTTTTACCTTCAGCTTCATCTATATTAAGCTTTTTCTGTTTTCGCTTTTCCACCTGGGCCCTGGTTTTCACAGCCGAAGCCTTTCCTGCCGCTTTGTCCTCCCCCTGGGTAGCGACAATGAGAATGGGGCACATTAAGGGTGCGTGGACGAGAGCCGCCTCCAGTACAAGGCTTTCTCTTGGGAGCCAGGCTAAAACTACAGGGGCCTCATTGGGGCACGAAGTGGGCCTCTAGTCGCTATCGCTAAAACTAGTTTACATACTCTACTTGTGCAGGCACACTAAAATCAATCTCCATACAGCACAGCACCTCACCGCGAAAAAACCACCACCAGCACAACATGCCACCACAACATCCAACATCGGTGAACATCCACGCTTCAGTCTCTCATGTCTTTCCACCATTTCTCTCAACATATCACACAGCTATCAGTAAGGCCAGATAATTACAGAAGGGAGGGATTATTGAACCAAAAAACACTTGGTGGACAGAAGCTACTATCCCCTCACAACGGTGTGGTGTGTTGAAGGAAAGGGAAGTGGGTTGCTGTGATTCAAGAAATTGTGTTAGATCATTCAAAGGCCCAGAAATGCACAGACACACACAGCCTTCAGATTGGAGGAAAGAATAGGGGAGCCAGCCATGCACAGACTCCCCACACGCACGCCAAAAACATACAGAAAGAGAGGAGGAGCAGATGGAAGTGTTTGATCTCAGAGATCGAGCTCTTACTGTGGCAGATTGGCTTCGTGTAGACAGAGGTGGACCGTGACTTTTCGATGAGACCAGCTTTTGTTTATCTGTTTAGAGAGGGAAAGAGTTATCTCACCCTGTTTAAGTTTTATAGCAGGTTGGCAACATTAAAAACAACATGCTAATGTATTCACAACCCATTTTACTGTCAGAATATGGGTTTCATTTACAGTTATCCTTCACTTAAGTGACTGAAAACATTACATCTAATCCAAGCTTAACTCAACTGTTTTATTACCAAAAATGTACTTCTATTTCCAAATGCACCTAAAAGATTCTAAAATCTTTAAAAAACATTCTAAAATCTTAATCACTTAATTAATGTATTATTTGGAAAGATAATTGTTTGGCTTGCATGTTACTGGTTCACACAAAGCATAATCAAACAATCAGATTAGATGTTGTGAATGATGTCTGTACTGTGTGTATGTGAACCTCTTGCCTTTCCCAGAAACGTGGTCACCTGCTTCAAGAACCACCCTCAGGCCATCTAGATTAGATATAGGAAGCCCAAGATCCAGCGGCTCTTTCTCTCCACTCTGCCCAAACAAAACATATGTAATTTATATTCATTAGCTAAAATCGCAGGGCACATAGTTCATGTTACAGTATAACAGTCAAGTGTCCTCCATCATCACTAATTTACTTCTCTAAAGGTTCGTTTCCACTGAGTGGTATGGCATAGTTTGGTTTGGTAGGGTGCACTTTTATGGCCATTTCCACTGTCAAAAGGTACCTAAAAGCAAACTGTACTGTACCACTTTTTGGGTATGTTTTGCAAAGGGTACCTAGCACGACAAAAGGGTAACAAAAGGCGGAGCTAGACACGCAGCTAAATGCTATTGGTTTACAGAGAAAGGTCACCAGTGCATACACAAGCAGGAGAATGAAAACAAAGAAATCGCCATTTTAAAAACACAGTCGAGACATTACATCGTAATACTATATGCATATAATAACGAGCCATGGTCGACCCGAGCTCAAACAAACCTTGTCGATGTCTTAATGTACAGCCACAAAGCCAAGAAGAACAAAATCTGCCGTGTACTGTTTTGTTTAAAAAGGCCGTCTAAAAGTGCGAGCAGTTTCACTTTCTCCAGGGAGTGTGGGCAAATATATATTTGAAATACCAAACTTCTGGAGCTGATGATAATAACGTGTGTGTGATTATTGAAGTGTTTCTGACATCGATCTTTTCAGAAACAGACAAACGCGAAAAAACAAAGGAGCAAAGGATTCTTTCACCAACCTAAACCATGACCAAACGGCCATGTTTAACTATTATCATCACCTTTTGGACAATTATGAACTCGGAATGATGAAATTACTCTCTAACAGAGGTTACATGTGTTGGTGAAGATTAAAGATACAGATAAGAGGTTTTCACTGACTGTAGGTTGTATGCTGTTTGTTGTTTTTGAACCCAAATAAGGACAAACTATGCTGTGTAGTTTATCTGTAATTGGTAACATATCGGAGACTGTAAGGGGCTGCATGTGTTCATATATGTTGCATTTATTTATTTATTTATTTATTTACAGTAGGCTATTTCGCACTGTCATTGATCTGCAGTTATATACCCTTGGTACCCTATAGGCAATGGAAACACAAGCCTGGTAAAGGTGACCCGTACTGACCTGTACCATACCGTACCAATCAGTGGAAATGGGCCATAAAACCAGCTAAACAGGCAAAATGATGGACATATATTACATGCGCTGTGTAACCTGAGCCCCCAACGTGCTTCTTAACATAAAACAGGCAATATGTAATTGAGGAGAACTCTGTACACTATGATGAATCAGTTCAGCTCTGAATGTATTATTACAAGTTGCAGGATCTAATTAGAGAGCAGCATGTGTAAATGACAAAAATAACATGGATGAGGATTCTGCCAAGTCTATACTTATTATAATTTTCTAAAGTCTAACCAAAAAGAAGAATAAATGCATTAAAATGTTATTTATTTATGAAATGCAAATGTTTGACTCACTATTGTGGCCACAAGGTCTCCTAAGTTCAAACCATATTTGGCCACCACTGGTCTCAGCACTTCTGTAACCGGCTTAGTGGGTTTTGCTTTCAGTCCAACAGAACGATTTATAGGCACCAGATCCAGTCTATGAGGGAGAGAGATGGAAGTTAAATCTTGATAAATGTTTGATAATTGATGACTTAAGTTAGGTTTGTGACGTGTAAAAAAAAACTTGAATATATCAAAACAGATATAAATGATAGATGAATGGATGAATGAATCAATAGGCAGGGATAAAAACAGATAAACAGGTGTGTACCGGAATAGCGTACGTTTCTCCAGCCGCAGATCCCTGGAGCACAGTGTCATGCAGTCCTGGTCCAACACTAAAGGCTTTACACAAGGACAATGCATGCTATTATAGTCTTTTACAGCATTGTAGGATCTAATAATGCTGATGAGCACACATGCACATTCGAAGCAAAATGCATGCACACACAACTGAACAAACGCAAGACCAACAACTAAATATTAATCAAAAAATTAATAACTGATTATTATGATAAAAATGTGATTATTCTAATATAGTTATATAGAATAGGGTGCTATGGTGAGCAGAACTGCACTTTAATGTTACCTTTTCTCCTCCCACTAGGAACAGGTCCACAGCAGCCAGATTAATGCCTAGTTTCTCACACAAGCCTAAGAGCACCTCTCTGATGGAGACGCCGGGCCTGATGGGTACTGAGCAGCATGAGCCATCCGGTAGGTTAATGTTACAGTGACGCACAGCACGCTCAGACACCGACATGGAGTTACGCGACACCTCACCCTGGGGACAGTGGGAATGAACAACACTAATAAAATAACAACAAAAAATGACTGAAATAATACTCATAATTAGACACTTTATTCTTGTCCATCCTAAAGTTGAACTTATGAATGCAATGGCCAATCAGATCTATCAGTCAGATCTAAAACCAAGTAATAGACAGTAAATATAATGGATTTTAACAACACACAGCAACTAAAGTTGAACCACTCTGAACAAAAGCAGGACCTCTTTTTCTTTCACCCTCCTCAACACACGACAACCTCAAACTGAGTGTGCCTCACACAGGTGAGAGGACTCGACAAACCACCTGTAGAAAACTCACCCTCTCATCTCTTCTTACACACAAAGTTGAGTGGGCTTGACAAACCACCTGTAGAAAAACTCTTCACTCTTCTTTAAAAAAAAAAAAAAAACACTCGCTTATACTCCAGCATCTAATTCTCTGAGCACTAACAGTTATTATGTATAACTAGTACTTGTGTGTACTGCCTCTTGTTAAATTGTTGAATGCCTCCTCAATTGTAAGTTGCTTTGAAAAATGCGTCTGCAAAATGTAAATGTAGTGTAAAGTATTTGAGAGTTTGTAGAAAATATTGTTTGTCCAATAAAGTCCATTATCTGGCATTATACAAATTCCTTAATATACACTCACCGGCCACTTTATTAGGTCCAACTGCTCGTTAACGCAAATTTCTAATCAGCCGATAACTTGGCAGCAACTCAATGCCTTTAGGCATGTAGACATGGTCAACATGATCTGCTGCAGTTTAAACCGAGCATCAGAATGGGTAGGAAAGGTGATTTAAGTGACTTTGAACATGGCATGGCTGTTGGTGCCAGACGGGCTGGTCTGAATATTTCAGAAACTGCTGATCTACTGGGATTTTCACGCACAACTATCTCTAGGTTTTAATGGTCCAAAAAAGAGGAAATATCCAGTGAGTAGCAGTTCTGTGGGCACTAAAGCCTTGCTGATGGCAGAGGTCAGAGGAGAATGGCCAGACTGGTTTGAGCTGATTGAAAGGCAACAGTTACTCAATTAACCACTCGTTACAACTGAGGTATGCAGACTAGCATCTCTGAATGCACGACACGTCGAACCTTGAGGCAGATGGGCTACAGCAGCAGAAGACCACACCGGGTGCCACTCTTGTCAGCTAAGAACTAGAAACCGAGGCTACAATTCGCACTGGCTCACCAAAATTGGACAATAGAAGATTGGAAAAACGGTGCCTGGTCTGATGAGTTTTGATTTCTGCTGCGACATTCGGATGGTAGGGTCAGAATTTGGCATCAACAAGATGAAAGTATAGATCTATCCTGCCTTGTATCAACGGTTCAGGCAGGTGGTGGTGGTTTAATAGTGTAAAGGGATATTTTCTTGGCACACTTTGGGTCCATTAGTACCAATTGAGGATCGCATCAGTGCCACAGCCTAACTGAGTATTGTTGTTGACCATGTCCATCCCTTTATGACCACAGTGTACCCATCTTCTGATGCCTACTTCCAGCAGGATAACGCACCATGTCATAAAGCATGAATCATCTCAGACTGATTTCTTTAACATGACAATGAGTTCACTGTACTCAAATGGCCTCCACAGCCACCATATCTCAATGTGGTGGAATGGGAAATTCACATCATGGATGTGCAGCTGACAAATCTGCAGTGATGCTATCATGCTAATATGGACCAAAATCTCTTAAGGAATATTTTCAGTACCTTGTTGAATTTATTCCAAGAAGGATTAAGGCAGTTCTGAAGGCAAAAGAGGGTCCAACCTAGTACTAGTAAGTACCTAATAAAGTGGCCGGTGAGTGTATTTAGATAAGTCACAAAAATGAAACTAAGATTTTGAACAACTGGTTCTTTTAGGAGACAATATGTTTGTTCAAGACATTTTGATCTTTTTTGCACACATTTTACATTTGTAGCACAAACAGCTACAATATAAACTGCACGCCACCTAACAGTCACAATTAAAATAAAATCCTAACACACTGGTTAACATTTTTTATGATAATGTCATCATTTTAAACAGTTTACAATATATGGTTCTATTTAGTAAGTATGAGAAAATCCTATACCACACAGATAAACATCCACTGGAGTTAGACTCTTGACCCACCTCATTTTTTCCTGAACCAGAAGTGGCAAGTTCCAAACTCGCACCAGACGACAAAGACCCCTGTGATTCTCTCCTTCCGTTACTACCTGTAAAGCCTGTGTTGAAAGACAAATCGCATTTATAACCAACAAACAAGAAAATGCAGGGAAACTGGAGGAAATATTTTCCTGTTTAACACACAAAAATTATTTTGAAGAATGTTAGAATCCGATAGCTGATTTTCATAGTAGCTCATTTTTTTTTTTGTCCTACTATGGTATTCAATGGCTACCGGCTTCCTACATGCTTTAAAATGTCATCTTTTGTGTTTATCAGAAAAAATAAAGTCATAAAGGTTAGGATCCACTTAAGAGAGTGAGTAAATGAGGACAAAATTTCATCTTTTGGTGAACTTTCTCTTTAAGCAGATGATAAGCACAGAAGCAAAACAATCCATCCATGAAAAATATAACAAGTTTATAAACTATTAAAGTTCATGGTTAATGCAAAGAAACAAAGTAAAGGTAAATTGCAGTCGGCTGTGACAGCCTTGTGAGCAGTGCACTGATATGTTGCATCATGGCTTTTCGGGCATCCAAAGTTCCTCATCCTGGCTCATTTTCTACATGCGTCCTATCACAATAAAGGCAAAAATGCCAAATATAAATCTTTAAAAGAAGTTGAACTGCAGATCTACTCACTGTAATCAGCGAGGTCTCTCTTTTTAGATCCTTTTCCAAAACTTCTATTTCTGGACCAGGAGAAGAAAATACTTTTTTTTTTATCGCCATGTTCATCTCTGCTGTCTTCATTCAGTGACCTTCCCGATTTGCTCTTCTTGTCGTCCTGCACCTTTAAAAAAAATGGTAAATTATTACCATAGTCGAAAACAAAGTACACAAGTTCCAGGATAAAGACAATACGGAAATCTCTCTTTCTAATGTGCAATGAATGAACCATTTATATGCAGCTCTGAGAGTTAAAATGGGTCAATAAATGATCAGGAATTTACTGCGTCAAATGAGATCTGACTGGAAGGCATTGTGGGATGTTACCTGAAATGACCGTCTCATCTCTTCAAAAGCTTCTATGATGACTAGACACTCATTTTTTTTTTTAAACAAGAACAGAATGGCTTTAATCGCAGACCTCAAGATGTAGATAATTACAATTCAACATCTTTAATTGTGAAGCCATTACAACTTGCACCGATCCCAAAAAAAGAAGTAAAGAGAGAAATTTCAGCCGAATAATCAAATACATTGGTTAAATCTTCCTTCCTAAAGTGTTAAAGGGCACATAGTTTACCTCTTTTTTATGATTTAATATTAATATTATGGTTCTTCTGAGTGTTCAGTTTAGGTTCAGTTCAAAACACAATTCAGATTTTTTTATTATAACGTGTTAAAAAGTGTCATATTTTCACAGTTCGCTGATTTATGGGTGTGTTGCTTCACATGTAAATTAGTTTCAGCTTCCCGCCAACGTAACAAGGGGGCGGGGCCATGAGCTCACCCGCTCTGCGTTTGCAACAGAGTCTGACAGGAAGACTCAAAGAAGGAGAAGGGGTGAGTGGTTCAGCAATCAGTCATACATGTACGACTCGGACACAGACCAAGCAGAGAGTACAAAATCATTTGTGTCTTTGTACAGTTTTACAGCCAACTGTGTGCTAGTTTCAAGTGTCGAGCTTGCACACAGAAACTAATAACCACGCACACTGAATTAACTTTGACTGAGGCACCGGATGCGCCGCTCGAAGCTGCGACACGGCACACCAGACACTCTCTGTGGCGCGGCAGAAACATGAAGTGTCCCGAATCGTCGCGCCACGCATTTTTGAATTCTAAAACGCATGCTAGTTAAGATCACAGGGAGCTTATGGGATCGCGAGAAATGCAAACGGCTAAAGTATAAGGTAGACTCAATGAGAAGTACACATGTTTGAAAACCTACCTAAAGATACAACCAATAATTCCGATTAGAGCGATAATGTGGAGAATATTAATCTTGTGTTGAGCCCAATGAGCCTTGCATCTAAAAATAGAGCAAGGGTGTTCCTTTAGTGATATCACTTCGACTCACGCTGAAAATGGCAGACGTGAATCAACAAACTGAGGATATGATGACGCGCCTGTCAATCAATATTGGTGGGCGGGGGGGGCCGCACTCCTACGTAAAGTTGCAGTTGGTCTGAAAACCGCTCCAATTGGTCCACCGTTTTTTATGTTGTTATATTGAAAAAAAAAGCACTGGGTGTGCTTATATCACCCCAATATGACGGTCTTTACACCACACATGTACATATGTCTGTCCAAACAACTTGAAAAGTAGATTTTTTACCATAGGTGCCCTTTAAAAAGGTCATAAATCCATGAATTATAGATAATAGATAATTAGTTATGGATATATATAAAGCAGCGAGAGATAATTGTGTGTATCTATCTTCCTTTGATGTGCTTCATAGATTGTTTGTGTTTGTAATTATGCTTCAAGGGAAGTCAGTGAGTCAACTGCAAACAAACCGTCATCATTCTAATGAAGGGCACAGGACAAAAAGTAAACAGCACCGTGGGTGTGTGTGTGTGTGTTACCTTTTTAGGTGTAGAGAGGTTGGAGCGGTCGGAACCTGTGCTATGTTTGGATGTGGGGCTACTGGGCACCTGGTAGGGGTCTGGAAGAGGACGGCCCTCCACCTCTGCAAGCATACATTCCTGATACAGGTAAGACTTTAGGAAGCGTGTGTAACTGTCAAACTTCATCAGGTTGAAGATCTGTTGATGGAAAAATGAACAACGGTACTGTGAAACCAGGACCAGCACCGATTTTCACAGTGGCCCAGCATAACCTAATTTTTTATGCTTGTTCAGCTTGAATAGCATTTCTGGTTTTGCTGGTTTGAGTAAATTGGTGAGGGCATAAGCTTGTCATGTTGGAACCAGCATCCATACATAAAAATGTATGCTGATGACAAGCAATGTGGGTCAGCTAAACATACACTTGCATTAAAAATATGCATGTATACATACAGTACAATGTAAAAAAAACTGCCTTAAAGTTTTTAGTTAAACCAAATGAACTTTTCTACTATCCTAGAAAATCTAGATAATATACTAGATAAATACATACTACAGTTGCAATCAGAATTATTAACCCCCCAGAATTATCAACCCCACTGTTTATATTTTTCCTCAATTTCTGTTTAACGGAGAGAAGATTTTTTCAACACATTTCTAAACATAATAGCTTTAATAACTCATTTCTAATAACATTTGATATTGATCATATTTGACTAGATATTTTTCAAGACACTTCTATACAGCTTAAAGGGACATTTAAAGGCTTAACTAGGTTAATAAGGTTAACTAGGCAGGTTAGGGTAATTAGGCAAGTTATTGTATAACGCTGGTTTGTTCTGTAGATTATCGAAAAAAATTAGCTTAAAGATGCTAATAATTTTAAAAATTAAAAATAAAAACTGCTTTTATTCTAGCCGAAATAAAACAAGTAAGACTTTCTCCAGAAGAAAATGTAGATAATCAAACATAAAAACAACTCATAAAAAATAAAAATAAATAATTGAAACCTGAAGTAACACTGTGGTAATGACTTCTGTCATATAATTTTATTTTACAGTGTTTTGAAATTTCTCAGTTCCTCTGAAATTACGATTTGAAATGATATATTTGAATAAACTCAAATTCAGTTTTATTACTGATTCCTTTTCTTCCTGGAATAGAATATAAAGCGGTTACTAAGAGTATCTTTTCCCATACAATTACAGTTGCAGTCTGTTATTAGCTTTTTCTTTTTTAAATATTTCCCAAATGATGTTTAACAGAGCAAAGAAATGTTCACAGTTTGTCTGATAATATTTTTTCTTCTGGAGAAAGTCTTATTTTTTTATTTCTGCTAGAATAAAAACAGCTTTTAATTTTTTAAAAAACATTTTAAGGTCAAAATTATTTGCCCCTTTAAGCTTTTTTTCCGATAGTGTTCAGAACAAACCATCATTATACAATAACTTGCCTAATTACCCTAACCTGCCTAGTTAACCTAATGAACCTAGTTAAGCCTTTAAATGTCACTTTAAGCTGTATAGAAGTGTCTTGAAAAATATGTAGTAAAATATTTATAAGAAAAATAAATATAAGATAAAATAAATCAGTTATTAGAAATGAGTTATTAAAACGATTATGTTTAGAAATGTGTTGAAAAAATCTCTCCGTTAAACAGAAATTGGGAGGAAAAAATAAACGGGGTCTAATAATTCTGACTTCAACTGTACATTGACAAATTTCCAAAAAATAAAACATTTAAGTACATCTTTTATTTTTAATTCAAAACATTTTTTGTGACACTACATGTATTTATGTATGTATGCATGCATATGGTCATTTATATACACACACCCACACAGACACACAAATAAAAGCTGCTGGTTTTAACTCTATTCAAATAATGCTCAAACTTTTTGTTAAATTTATAATAAGACCAAGTGTAGGTTCTGAAGGATCATGCCACCCTGACAGCTGTATTCATAGTTTTGGCCAGTGCTTAATTTGTAAATTACGAGGTCCCGGTAGAGATCGGGGTAATGGATCCCGCGGATGAAAGTGAAGAGGGGGGTGGGGGGTTGGGGTGCAGGGGAGTGTCGTAGACGATAGTGAAGAGGGTAGGGAAAATGAAGAGCAGGCAGTGCGGGCGTGAGTGTGAAGAGGGGGATCTGTAAAATGAGGTGCCTTAATCAGATTTCAGAGGTGCCAGATTCAGCTTGTTATGGTACAAATTAAGCCCTGGGTTTGACAATACAGAAATTAATTAATTATTAACAATTAATCATAATAATATAATAATTTATTGATTAATTCATCGATTTTCTTTAGACTTAGTCTCTAATTTATCAGTGGTGGCCACAGCGGAATGAACCACCAACTATTCCAGCATATGTTTTATGCAGCAGATTCCAGCCGCAACCCAGTACAGGGAAACATAAGAATATAATATATGGTGGCGCAGTGGCTCAGTGGTTAGCACTGTCACATCACAGCAAGAAAGTCGCAGGTTCGATCCCCGGTTGGCTCAGTTGGCATTTCTGTGTGGAGTTTGCATGTTCTCCCTGTGTTGGCATGGTTTTCCTCCAGGTGCTCTGGTTTCCCAGAGTGCGTATGAGTGTTTCCCAGTTCTGGGTTGCAGCTGTAAGGGCATCTGCTGCGTAAAACATAGGTTGGATAAGTTGGCGGTTCATCTCGCTGTGGTTACCCCTGATACATAAAGGGACTAAGTCGAAGGAAAATTATTTAGTGAAATAATTATTATAATACTTAATTATCTAAAAGATTACTCTTACAAAATCCTACCGAAATCTTACAATTTTTTGCAGGATCATACTTGTTTCTTTTTTAAATCGGGAAATCTAAAAAGGGAAGAAAGTGACGCAGTAAAACATGAGTGAGTATCATGTTTCTGTGAGTTTGTGATTTATCCCAGATAAAGAGGTGACAGCCAGACAGGAGCCTCTAAATGCTACGTGATCCTCGGTCTAAAAAGACACTTTATAAGAGCGTGTTCTCTGCCGCCTCGTACACAAAGCTCGCCTGCAGGTTTCCTCATAGATATCATGAGGTTGGACTTTACAGGATGCTACATTCATGATCTTACGACGTCAAAGAGCTAAAATCAAATCACTTGATTATTTGCATCTTGCCTGCAGCTCTCCAAGACAGCGTCATTGTTGTAATGCCTCAGACACATCCAGTAATTTTAAAAATAACACTGGGCATATTTTTAATTCTGGCAGGAAAAATAAAGTCAATGAAAACATCTAATTATTCTACAATATGTTGTTGTTCTATGTTTGATTTTGCTTGGCTGAATACAATTTTAGATTAAGGTGAGCAATTATTTTCAGATAAATGCATACAGTGTTCAAAATTTGCGCTGTGTTCCACACAATTCCTGTTGTACCAACAAAAATCGATTAAGTTGTTTTTAGAAATGTAACAGGATTGAACATAAAACAATTTTAATCTCCGCAAAAAACTAAAGAATTGTGTTGTTTCAACTTATTTTATGCACTTAATGTCAGTGTATTGTATTGTTTACAAATTTTTATTCTTTTTTATACTTTAGACTACATTTTATGTATATTTGTAGATGACATTTTATGTATAATTGTATTTATTGTAAATTCTTTCTTAAAACTCTACCTTTTGTATTAATATTATATGTTAGGCACCTGGGGTCTGAGAGTAACATAATTTCGATTCTCTATTTGTCCTGTACATGTGGTTGAATTGGCAATAAAGCTGACTTTTACTTTGAAAGCTGGCTTTTCATCGCCTATAAAGATTAAGAAAAAGTCAGCTGTTGTGTTGAGAGTTTTGCGATTCTGCAATAACTGAATTTAACACAAAAACAAGCAAATGGGACAAAATTTACAGAAGCTTGCAATAAAAGCAGCAGATTTCCTGCAGATTTTGACTTGCCAGAGCACTGTTCAGTTTCCTTACATGCCATTTGCATTGTTTTATATAAAATAACATTAAATTTGCATGTAGAAAGTGCTCATACAGTGCGGGATAGACACTGCATGGTGCTGGACTTCTCTTTAGGTATGTGACCTGATTTGGATGTGTCTTGTGACATTTTCACAATGCACCTTCAGCCAAAGACTATTTGAACAAGACCTTCATTGTATCGATTGCTAAAATTAGAAATTTAAGAGGTAACTTTCTCTCTTTGTTTCTCTCAGTGTTGATTTAATATAAATTATAGAGACTAATGCTTCTTATGGTCAAAAATGTAATGGAGAACTAAAAAATAGTTTTTTTTTAGTTTTTGTGTATTTTCAATACAAGTTTTGTATATTTTGTGTATAAAAAATGTGTGTATTTTTTCATTGCAAAAAAAAAAAAAAATACAGGAAATGGAGCAAATATTGGGGAAAAAACACTAAATCAGCAACTTTAGGCAGAAGATTTTCTTGCAAAATCTAGAACGGATTGTTTCAGCACTGAGCAGACAAGTACTTTAACAAGGAAAAGCCTGGTGATTGTATTTGATTTCCTGTTGAAATGGGAAAAAATTTTGTTTCAGTAAAAAAATAACCATAACAATAGGCAAAACATGTGAAACAATGTGATTAAAAAACTATTTTGCAGAAATTGACAATATAGAATTAAATAGATTAATCCAAAACCAAACAAAAAGTGCTCCAGGGGTAAGGGTAAGGTTTGGATAAGGGATTCATAAAGATAAACAACAAAATCAAGTCCAAGGCACTGGAAATGTAAGTGGAAAAATATAAAAAGCTTTTATTAACATGCCTATTATATTAAAAAACAGCATTCGTTTTTTGAGTAATAGCCATGTTTTTATTTTTTTGCTTACTTGTCCAATTCCTTAGACTTACATTTTTATAGAATAAAATACATTTTGATGAATGGGATAGAGTAAAAAATAGATTTTGATGAATGGGAAGTATAATTTAAAATAGCAAATATTACCCTGATATTACATGACTTGGACAAAAATATACAAAAATCCCTGACTTTCAATGTCTGGAATAGACCTTTGAAAACCTCAACACAATATTCCAGAAAGACCATGACCTGTGTTAAATCAAATCAAAACACTTAGATGCATAAGAAACAAGACCTACACAGAGGAGCTGTCTCAAGACGAAAGTACGGTAACACTTTACAATAAGATTGTATTAGTTACTGCATTTCCTAACATGCGCAATACATCTATTACAGTGTTTGTTCATGCTTAACATAAACGTTAGTGTTAGTTAATGGAAATAAAGTTGTTCATTGTAAGTTCATATTAACTCACAGTGCATAAACTGTTAACAAGCATGAAGAAGTATTTTGGTAACACTTTATTTTGACGGTCCATTTATTAGTATTAGTAGACTGTCTGCTTAATATCTGCTGATACTGCTCCTTCAGCAGACATTTAACTGACTATAACAATCTTTGCAAGTACATGTCAACTTACACTAACCCCAACCCCAATTTACACTAACCCCAACCTTACAGTCTACTCATAATCTAATGAGAATTAGATGGCATGTAGATGCAATGTAACTTAAATTCAGTGGACGGACCATCAAAATAAAGTGTGAGCAGTATTTTAATAATGCATTAGTAAATGTTGAACTATGATTAATAAATGCTGTGAAAGTATTGTTCATGCTTAGTTCATGCAAGTAAATACATTAACTACCAATAACTAATGAAACCTTATTGTAAAGTGTGACTGAAAATACAACAATATCTTTAATCATAGTATGATCATAGTATCTTTAATCATAAGTGGAATAACTGACTCTGGTCTATTTAATTATTGGACAATAATGCACACCCAAGTTGTAAATAATCACTCAGTTATTCCTTATTGACTGGGAAATTAATCAACAATTTCAAAATCTTTAGAATGGTCCTGATGCCCACACGCCTGACATAAACACTGGGAAATTTTCAAGCTTCATTAATAGTCGTCCGGACAGTGTTGTAACCTGAGGGTTTCAATAAACATCCTGACTAAGCGTTTCCTGTCTTACCTGAAGCTGTTGCTCTTTAAACATGTCTGGCCTCGGTGCGTTGAGGATGTCGTCAGCCAGCTGAGCTTGACTATCAATGTTGACGGGTGTGGTAGCTTTACTAGACAGGAAGCTGTTGTAGATCTCTCTGGCCCTCTGGGACAGCTGGAGGACAAACGGTACAAGGTCACAATCAAACACCAAATGAAAAACTTTGTTTGTTTCATCCTGGCCACACAAAAGGTCTATTCATGGTCCCTGAATGGACTGCTATGGAGGAAAAAAAATATTCTAATAAACAGTGAATATGATTAAAAGTCATTAAAGATTGTATTTTCAGGAATACAAATAGCATTTTTGATAATCTGACGCTGTCATTTATTTAAAGAGACTTGCAAATTGCAATTAACATCAAACAAGCACAAAGCGCACACGCATTTGGATTGGTGCTATAAACGAGAGAAACGTGAGTTTGTTTAAAATGACAAATTCAATAGATTCGTTTGGTCTTGACGTTTAATTCATGTTGTTTTTTTAAATAAATTTCACAATAATTTCTCTTTGCTTTATGCTTAAATTTGTAATACTATTTTATGTTCTGTTAAATTAAAAGTAGTGCTGTCAAAACGTTTAATCGTGATTAATCGCATCATAAATAAAATTATATTTTGCATAATATATCTGTACAATGGGACTGTAATGTGACATCCAATGTGAGTGAGGATCCTTTTGCAGGTTTTATTAAACAGAATGGTCAGGAAAGCAGTGGTCAATACAGGAACAAACAGAGGTGTATGGGCAATCCAGAGTCGTAGTCGAAACAACAGGCAGATGGTCAAAAAGGCAGGCAGCATACAACATAAACAAAACAAAGCAAAGTCTAAACACGGAAGGCAAGGGAAAATGCGTCGTCATGTTCACTACAGTATAACAAAACTCAGCAACAATGTATGTGTGTGTGCTGTCTTTTTTATAGCCCATGAATCAGTCCGTGAGCAGCTTCAGCTGTGAGAGTGTAATCAGTGGTGACTTGGAGCAGGTGTATGTGTGTGTTGCATGACTGGACCTGTAGTTCATTTTGAGGCAGGATTGTAGTTCGTGTGAATGTGAATGTTCTTCAGCGATTTATGGTAGTTAGATCGCTGGTGATCGTGACAGTGACTATGCCAACACGATATCACGGCAATTCATAACTTTTTGATTTAGTGGTGAATGAATTCGACTAATTCGAATGAATTCATACGATCTCATTCGTACAATTTAGTATGATTGCTAATCACCTAATGACAGTCCGGTTAAGGGGTGGGGTTGGGTGCCACGCCTTCTTTTTAAAATCATACATTTTTGTACGACTGAACTCATACAAATTCACACAAATTAGCCACTAAACTGACAAAACGTAAAATACTTATGTTCACTCGTGAGATCAGGCTGGAATATGCACACATGTATACATATATTTGAGTATGTATTTATTATATATCATATTTTGTTTATTATAAATTATATATCTAATATTGATATCTATTTGGTAAATATTTTGTATTCTATGTATGTTTGTATTTGTACGTACACATGCATATATTATATAAATACAAACTTTTATATTGAATGCGATTAATCGTAATTAATCATATGATAGCAACAAATTAAAGGATTTGTTGTGGACTAATTGGGACAAAAATATTTATATAACCTTAGAACTGATTTCTGAATGAAGCTGACCTATAAACCAATTACCAATAAACAATTGCCAATAAACCAATAAACAATTGCAAGAAGCAATTCATTCAATGGTTCGCTTTTTATGTGTATCGTATATATCGTTCGTATTTTCCTTTTTACATTTTAATTTAATTTATTTGTTATTACTGTATTGGAGTTGTGTATGCACCCTGCACGTACATTTGCTGTGCATTTGTGTGACGCTTGATGTCTGCGGACTGTTAGCTATGTTTCTCTTCTGTCAAAGCCTCAAAAGGGAAATTAGTGTTGGGGATATTTGTTTGTATACTTGTTGTTTTTGTTGTTGACTGTTTTTTTTTTTTATTTTGTGCAAATTTATTTAAAAAATACTATAAATAAAGTATTAACAAATAAAGCAATTCATTCATTCATTCATTCTTCATTCATTCATTCATTCATTCATTCCTGCTTTGACCAATGCCATTTTGACTTGGTGCAAATTATTTGACAGAAAATGCAGTAAAATAAACGTTTTCAACAATTCAATATATAGTTAAAGCCAGAATTACTAGCCCTCCTGAATTATTAGTCCCCCTGTATATTTTTCCCCCACTATCTGTTTAACGGAAAAAAGTGTTCAACACATTTCTAAACATAATAGTTTCAATAACAACTTAAAAAACGGATTTATTTTATCTTTGCCATGATGACAGTTCAAAATATTTTGTAGATATTTTTCAAGTTACTAGTATTCAGCTTAAAGTTAACTAGGTTAATTAGGTTAACTAGGCAGGATGGGGTAATTAGACAAATTATTGAATAACTATGGTTTTTTTGTAGACAATCCAAAAAATGCTCAAGTGGGCTAAAAATATTGTCTTTAAGATGATTTTATAAAAATTTTAAACTGCCAAAATAAAACAAATACGACTTTATCCAGAAGAAAAAATATTATTGGAAATACTGTGACAAATTCTTTGCTCTGCTAAACATAATTTCGGAAATATATAAAAAAAATAATAATCACGGAAGAGCTAATAATTTTGACTTATTTTTTATAAATATGAAGACTTTATACCTGTTTCTTGTCTGTTTCAGGTACATGGCTGAAATATTCACAAGCTTGCCAAAATAAAATATTCTCCTCGCTAAACTCCTTCTTTAGAAACTCCTGTGGAATGAAGGAAAAAAGGATTAAATATTTAATCTGGAAAACATAGACATTAAAATTGTCCTTCACACATGCTGTCTTTCATTGAAAAGAAAAACACTCACTGAAACTCACTAGCTAAACCAACTTCTCTTCACATTCTTTGCTTTACAGATAAGCAAAATCCTTTCCAAACACTTCCTGGTGGTTTTGTTTGAAACCTTGAATTCAGCGAGTTCCTCATGCAACCTTGCAGAGCCATTGCCACTTATCTGAATATATCTGAATTCTTAGGATTTCAGCTAAAATGCTTGACTTGTATCCTCAGTCAATATTGATTGCTGATTCTGTTACAGCACAGCTACTGTGCAAATAGGTGATGTAGACTGCTCTGACATACCGAGAAATATCGGACACCGACGGGATCCTGTAGCAGGCGCTCAAAGCAGACGGCCCACGATGCAACGCGCCGTTCAGTGTGCCGTCTATGGCATTGCACGCTAGGTAGGCTGGCATTGCTGTTCAGACTGTTATCGCTGCCGCAGCCTTTCAGGTCCACACTGTTAAGCTCTGGGAACAAACAAAAAGATAACAATGCTACTGTTATTCACACCAAATTCAATAACACAGCAGTTTATATTGAACAACTGCATGTGACAAACTTAATAAGAGACCAACATTTTCAAATCAGGAGGAAAGTAATTGCCCAAAGTATTTTTATGTTGTGCAATCATCAAATCTGCCTGAATAAAGGTCAGACTGCTCTAAATTAAGACCATACACTTAAAATAGGCCATCTTTTGAAAATCAACAACAGCTAGATGGAACTATGCTCCAATTCAAGATCCTTAAAACAAGCTAAATAATCTGCCAAAATATTCTTGTCAAACCAAAATAAGTATTATTTTGCTTACCCCATTGCATACCTCAACCCTTCTGTTTTCGCCAGGATTCTCCTGTATTTTACCATTCTATCTAACTATCATCCTGTTTAAGTAGTCTTCCATATTTCTCTCGTATTTTTTATCTTTTATGAAAAGTGAAAATATAGCATCAAAGATTCGATATCAAATGTGATATAATTGCAAGAGCTGTTCAAGAGAATTATGCTTTCGCTTTGTTTTGGCTTGAAAGCCTGTTGAAATGAATATAAAAACGCCCGCCATCACTTCATTTCTATTAAAGCTATGCATCGACCGTCACCCTTCCTATGCAATCTCTGAATCAGTCAAGAATCAGTGCTGACTGACAGACGTGGTGCGTAGTGATAAAGACACTGTTCCCTGATCAGCTTTGGTACACATGATTTGAAGAGGAGCAAAAGCGGAAACTTTAGGATTTGGGGGTGTTTTTAAACAGACAAATACACTTAAAATAGGCAATGTAAAAATGTCCGTCCTGGAGTGTTTTATTTTAAACAGTAATAATGTTGGCTTAAATGAGCATCAACAGTCCCGAAAGTAAGCTAATGGTTTTATTACAGATCTGTGGATTGGACCTTTGTTATCAACAAAAACAGTGTATCAAAATTAGAGATTTACTGCTCTTCAGAAAAACTTTGATCAATATTTAAATACAATGAATAACAAATGAACACGTTTTAATTTCTCGCATAATTAATTAATTCCTGTATAAGCATTTGTTTTTAATAATCAAATTTTTATTTTATTTTACCATCTATTTTCAATTAAAACGTATCCCGTATTTTTATTATTTTATTATTATTTTGCTTGCTTTAAGGAAAACTCACTTAATTGTAACATATTATTTCTTAAAACTAGACAATATTTTTTGCTTGTCTAGAAAATACTTCTTGATTTAAATTTTTTTTTAGATATTTCGACCAGAAAAAGGCAACTCTGAGTAAGAAAAGCACTTTTTTTGCAGTGTGCAGTTGTTTTCTGTTGTTGAAAACTGCTGTTTATTTACTCACTCTAAAGTAATCTGTTTATGCATGTAACTTTTTTTCTTTAGTAGATTAATAGTATTCTTTAGTAGTGTTTTGCAAAAATAAAAGATTTGTGTTATTTGTTGATTCATAAAATCTAAGACAATAGCTGCTGGTAATTTAAGAGTCAAAGAAGAAATGTATATAGGCAAAAGTTTGTGCACAGTCTTTTTTTGCTTGTTTTGCCTGCATACAGTGCTCGGCATAACTGAGTACACCCCATTTCGAAAATGAATATTTTGATCCATTTCTCAGTGTATATGTATTTTTGTGCATTTATTAAACAGATATATTTATTTAAATAATATTTTAGTCACCAAACATATTTAGAAAATGAAAGATAATTAAAAAAAAATTAATTCAAGCAAAATAATGTAAAATAAATGACAACTTACAAAAATTTTACTGAATGTTTACATTTTTTTGCTTCTCTTGATTTTTCCTCTTTTTAAAATTTCTATTAATTATTTTTCTATAACATAAATTTGGGTGTACTAGTTTTTGAACCATTACCATAAGTTATTTTGTTAGATAAGCTCCAGATTTGGCTTCAGTACTGACTAATCTTATGTACATGCACAAATATAATATTGTATAGCTTCCTAATAAAAATATGAATTTAAAAGAGAGATTGGTGAGGGGTGTACTCATATATTCTGTATATTTTCGACTCTTAATGTGGCGTTTATAAATCACCAAGGAACTGTGTTTGAGCTAAAAATCTAGTTCACCTACATCTTGGATGCAAGTTTTCCCTTTTTGAGTGAACTATCCCTTCAACCTGATTTCTTAAATCATCTGATACTCTGAAGCTCTGCTTTTCTGAAGCTGGGTGATTCTAATGGTTGGTGAGCACTTGTAATCAAATACACATCCTTCTTTAAAGGCACAGTTCACCCAATAATTTAAACAGGCACTCTTTTCTCTCCAACATGTTGCTTTAAACTCACGTACTGTTAATTTATCTGGTGAAGAAAAAATATAGAATTGTAGATACAGTTTTTAATAAGTATTTTACAGCTTGTAGTTGCGTAAACAATATAAAAGTAAATAAAATAAATAATAAATAAATAAATAATATAAATATAAAAGTAATCCAAGATACTATGAACCTCTGAATGGCAAAAGCAACAAACATTTTTGAAAATGACATTTCTATTCTGTGTGTATTCTGGTTTAAGAGTGCCAATAATTAACTATTCCTTAAATAATCCCCAGTAAGCAGAATAAAACTGCAAAGAGTTTGTGTAGTCTGTTTACTGACTTACGTACTGACTTTTTACTGCAATGGCTAAACTACACAAATGACTTTGAGCGCAGCTGAATGTAAATAATTATAACAACACTTCGAATAAATCGAAAAGGTTAACATTCAGAGAGATCCTGCAGCAGGCCACGTGTCGCAATCAGCATGAACTCTTACCTGGGTAAAGCTGGTACGAGCCAGTGTGATGCCACTTCACCAGATATTTCATGCCAATTGGACGCCAGGCTTTGACATCCATCACCCCCACATTACACAAACCCACTGCCATTGAGCAGAGGCCGAACAGCCGATAAACTGTCCATGGAGCTGCTGTACATGCTGGCCGCAAACATTATGAGCAACTATCCAAACAACACCGCGACGGGACTACAAGCATGTATGGAGGGGTAAACAGATAGTGGCCTGTGCACAAAGCTCTGAACGGGCAGATGATCAATTATTGAAAGCAGAGAGAGGAGGGAAACTTAGACGGTAGAGGTAGCAAAAACCTGCAATATTAATGCTGGATCAGCATAGCTAACCAGTAGCACTATGGCTGAAGACAAACATGCACACACAAACAGATGGGACAATTTTGGATTGCGTTGCATAAAATGGCTATCATTCCTGGTGTAATAGGTGAATGAAAAATGTGTGTAAGTCATGACAATGCATGCATTAAAAATCAATAAATGTTTAAAGGGTTTTCATGATTTACATAATTAAATAATATATAAGTTTTAAATTGTGGTAAATGTTAAAAGTTCTAAACTATCTATTATGATTTATTGTTCCACTTTTAAAATTATAACATTTATAATAAAATATTATAATAAAGATTATATTTCACAGATGTCTCACATTGTCCCTTGGCAACATTAATATACAGTCATATAGAATAGTATAGAATGCTTTATAATAATCCTTTATTTTATTTAGTGTCCATTTTATTCAAAAAAGTGTTTTTGACATACTTAATAAACGTATTAATAATAATAAACTGTAGTATTTTTATAAACCAATCAGACATAGCATTCAACAACCCTGTAGTTAAGCACATTTATTTTATGTATTAATATAAGTACAGTTGAAATCAGAATTTTTAAACCCCCTTTGAATTTTTTTTTATTTTTAAAATATTTCCCAAATGATGTTTAACAGAGCAAGGAAATTTTCACAGTATGTCTGATAATATTTTTTCTTCTGGAGAAAGTCTGATTTGTTTTATTTCGGCTAGAATAAAAGCAGTTTTAATTTTTTTAAAACCATTTTAAGGTCTAAATTATCAGCCCCTTTAAGCTATATATTTTTTCAATAGTCTACAGAACAAACCATCGTTACACAATAACTTGCCTAATTACCTTAACCTGAACAGTTAACCTAGTTAAGCCTTTAAATGTCACTTTAAGCTGTATAGAAGTGTCTTGAAAAAATATATTGTAAAATATTATTCAGTCATCATGGCAAATATAAAATAAATCAGTTATTAGAAATGAGTTATTAAAACTATTATGTTTAGAAATGTGTTGAAAAAGTCTTCTCTCCGTTTAATCAAAAATTGGGGGGAAAATAAACAGGGGGGCTAATAGTTCAAGGGGTTTAACTTCAACTGTTTATGTTGACTCAAAATATAGTTTTGGACTGTGACAGAGAATTGCCTTTTACAGCATCAACTAACCTTGCTTTCTCTTATAAATATATATTAATTGAAGTATCAGAAAAATTTTATCAGAATCCATTTCACAAGAAAATCGTTTTTAAAAATGTATTCTAATGTGATTTCTTTGTAAATGTTTGTGAAATGTAATACCATTTCTTAAATAAAAACTGTTACCTGTTTACTGTCATGAGGGTCTACAGAAGTACTCTTTATGGAACTTTATTTTTCCAGCGCAATTAATAACTGCACAGCACTTGACATTGAATTACCAGACAAGCGTTATTAATACAGAGTTTTAACATTTTCCCCTTGGAAACAATTATAAAAAGATTATGTCAAACTACTTAACAATGTTTTGTTGATTTATATCAACGTATCACATTAAAAATACTTTATTTTACACCACATTGAAAGAATTTGGTTTAAAATGCAGTGCTTTTGAACTATATATTCATAAAAATACCCAGACAAAATCCCTGCACTGAATAAAACTAAAATATTAAGGAAACATTCCACTGTTATACATTGATAATAAACAGTTGAAGTCAGAATTATTAACCCCCCTGAACTATTAGCCCCCCTGTTTATTTTCCCCCCAATTTCTGTTTAATGGAGAGAAGATTTTTCAACACATTTCTAAACATAATAGTTTTAATAACTCATTTCTAATAACTGATTTCTTTTATCTTTGCCATGATGACAGTAAATAATATTTGACTAGATATTTTTTAAGATAGTAGCATTCAGCTCAGAGTGACATTTAAAGGCTAAACTAGGTTAATAAGGTTAACTAGGCAGGTTAGGGTAATTAGGCAAGTTATTGTATAATAATGGTTTGTTCTGCAAACTATCAAAAAATATATATATATATATAGCTTAAAGGGGCTAATATTTTTGACCCTAAAATGGTTTTTAAAAAAATAAAAACTGCTTTTATTCTTGCCGAAATAAAACAAACAAGACTTTCTCCAGAAGAAAAAATATTATCAGACATACTGTGAAAATTTTCTTGCTTTGTGAAACATCATTTGGGAAATATTTAAAAAGAAAAAATATTCAAAAGGGGGTGAATAATTCTGACTTCAACTGTAGATAAATAGGATTTCTAAAAGAGCTAGTGACACCAAAAGCTGGAGTAATGGCTGCTGAATATTAATAACCCTTTCCACTGTATTTATAAAGCATTTCTTAAAACAATGAATCAATCCAGATTAATAAAGAAAGAGGATCATGAATATAGACGTCCTGTCTTCAGCAAAGCCAACTCCATCCTATAATACTAACGCAGAGATGTCTACCAAAACACAGCTCAAGTCAACAGAAAGCAGAATAATGAAGAAAATGAAAGGCTGCTGAGATTTGCACTTTGATCTCAAGATGGATGGGTGTTACTTGACATTACAAGTGGTCTTTAACTCAGAACCAGATTTACGACATCCTGCCATGACTAGAATTGATCCTGGAGCAGTTTCTAAGAGATCCGAACGCTGATCCGGCCAGTCTGACCTGCTTAATTACGAGCTGATCTCAATCCAGATTCTCTCACGGTTGTTGTGTGCCCGCATGCAACAAACACACACATTAAAAAACAATACTACAGGACAGTAAGAGCAACAGCTCTTCACAGTTTTGCATGCACACATTTGTCCCTCAGTTCCTTTTGTTATGCGTAAGGCTGAAAGATCTACGGCTCTAACCGGCAGCGTTAAGCAAACATTCGCAGAAACCCTAGCACATTCACACATGCTAATTGGAGTGTTGAGAGGACCGAGGAGAGTTAGTGTTTGTTCAATCCTAATGAAACACAGAGATTTAGCCCAAAAATGTGAGTTCATCATGACCCGATGATGAATCATAGACTACACATTACTTACTGTACAGTCATTATACAGTGTGTTGATTTGTTTTAAAAGGGGAAGCTTGGTTGGCTCAAAGAGGAATGCAATGAAACATTAGAATATCATTTGTCACATTACATTGTTATGAAATATGTGTGGAGAGGGAAGAGGAAATTGATCACGAATCATGTTGTAACTGATCTTATTCACTATTTACTCCCGGTAAGACTTATAACTGCTAGTTTACCTACATTCGTCCAATAAAAATGTAATACAGCTGGATTTGGGGGTGGATGGCAGAGAAAGAACAGAAAGCCAATCTTATCATGAGATCACACAACTTAAAGACAGCCAAAACGGTGTTTGCTTTCTCCTTCATTTGGATAGAGCTCCATCTATTTCAGATTCACACATATAGATCCACACACACACATATACATACATATATATATATATATATATATATATATATTTATATATATATATATATATATATAAAACCGCATTAGCATTGAGAACACAGCAAAGAAACACAATAGTTAGATTTTTTTAAAGAGAACAAAGGGATGACGTAGGGGTTTAGTACAGTAACTGAGCACAAGAAGTCATTTAAATAGCATAGAAATCTAATTAAGACACATATATGAAATGATTAAGTACAGAAAAAGATACTAATATGATAAAAGGAAGGCAGGAAAACAGACAGGACATGAGAGATTTTAATATTGAAATACTGATTACTCACCACCATCGGAGACAGCTGCAGACTGCAAGAGAACACAGAGAGACATGTGTGAGTGACTCTCTTCGCCAACAGAAACACACACTGAAGTCTGCAACATTGCTGGGTGCTCTGGTGGCATGATATACACACACCAGCTCTTCCTGTTTTACTGGTACAGTGTTTCACACACACGCCTCCTCCTCACTCATTCACCAATAATGAGATGCATCAGGTACATTCCAGCCAGCTTGAATTGTCAGGCCCCACCCACTGACACATCAGCCCCGCCCACATTGAATTTGCCTGAGCATGTCAGATAGTGCTTTAGTGGCCATTATGCAAGAGACAAACTTGTTTCCCCCTTAAATTACAAATACTGAATGATATCATTTTTACACAATGAGAAAGAGTTGTGAAAGTTCAGACTTGGTTAATGAACCTTTATTTTATTAATGATTTAATGGATTGCAGTGGTGATGCATTTATTGCAGTGTCAAATGATGCATTTTACAGTCATAACGGTGGCGTTCGGGTGAGAGGATGTGTAAAGTGTTTGTAATGGAAGAGAGCCAAAGTGATTTCCTTTAGATGTGGGCTCAAAGGTCAGTTAGTGATGAAATTATCCAAGGCGTGAGCTTAAATAGAGACGTTTTTCTACAAATAGTGATGTTTTACATCGAGGACTTTTTACTTTTATATACACTACTATTCCAAAAGGTTGTTATTAGTAAGATGAAGATGTTTTAAATGAATAAATAAATTAATTTTAATTTGTGAAGTCTTTTTAAACAACATGAATGCATAAAAATTTACCAGACGTGACAGTATATTTGTTTATTAATGAAACATTGTTTAAAAATGCAGTTCTTTTAAATTGTCAAAGAATTTATCACAGAATCATGAAAAAAACAATGATTTCCAAAGGAGTAATGGTTGCAATTTTTTCTGTATTTTTAAATAAATAAACACAGAATTAGAGACTATTTAAAATGCTTAATCTTAAGACAAAAAACATATAGACAGACAGACAGACAGAGAGACAGAGGGACAGACAGACAGACAGACAGACAGACAGACAGACAGATAGATAGATAGATAGATAGATAGATAGATAGATAGATAGATAGATAGATAGATAGATAGATAGATAGATAGATAGATAGATAGATAGATAGATAGATAGATAGATAGATAGATAGATAGATAGATAGATATTTTTATAAATAATATGTTCTTTGTACAAAAAACTAAAACTAAATATCACAAACTGGAGCACATAAAACAAAAATGAAACCAATAAAACAACTCTAAATGCCATGGATTGCAATAAAAATGTCAACAGAGTTCATTTGTTGTTTCAGTATGTTGACGGTCCATTTGAGTATTAGTAGACTGTGCGCTTAGGCAAAATCCCAATTCTACCCCTTACCCCTTGTTTTGCGCGTTCACGTGAAGGGATAGTGGTGTGCCAATTCTGTTTACCTTGAAGGCTAAGGGCTAAAACTGAAATTTTTCAGGACCACAAATTTCCCAGAATACACCAGCTACAAAGACAGCAAAGCTGCACGCGGAAGTCAGGAGATGCACAAATTAGTATATTTTTGTCATTATTACAAATTTTTACAACAAGCATCATGATTTCCGCTACATTCATTCTTCCGTGGAGGGGCGCCACGCCAAAATTGATCCCGCCACGGCTACATTACAGCTTTCCATTCAAAACATTCAGTCGTGGGTTTTTTTAATAGTGGGTTATAATCACACCAAAACGTATTAAAAGGTAAGTGAATTATAACAGTGCCAACTTTTCTGTAACCGTAGTAGTGCTGGGCGTTATTTAACCCTTTAAGGTTACGTGCTGACTGACTGACAGGTGCGTGAGGCCAGCAAACACAACGTATAGCCATTTCACTTTACTTCAGGACGCATTAATACCGCTCTGTAGGTCTATTGGAGACATTCATAAATATTCTGAGCAAATCTAATAAATGTTGGAGACATACTTGTTAGATAAACGCACTAAATCGCACTTTAGCAGCGTTTATTTGAGAGCGCACAAGAAGATCTGCGCTTGAGCAGCGTATATTTGAGGGGACGTGCAAGAAGTTTTGTGCACAAGCAGAGGAAATCGGCGAGCAGGCAGAGAGATTCACATGTGTAGGGCTATTACATAAATGCGATCTCGACTTGTAATACTGCACTCACGACATTTGTCATTGAAATAACGCCACAGGTAGTTGGTAGATCTGTGTAAAAAAGGCCTGCTGCCACAGCTGGAAACACTGAGCATGTTTTAATTTATATATATCGGCATTCGTGTTTTACCGTCATGCTTTTAAAAAAACCCCTAAGATAAGAACCGCTAAATTTTGCTATCTATAATTCATAAAAATAAATCCTGTATAGCAGTCCCACAACATACTGTCCCATTTCTTAGGGGTAAAATTTGAAGCCCTGCCCCTTCACACTCTGTTCCAAGGGCCAAGGGGAAGGGGAAGGGGAAGGGCTAGGGGTAGGGATACAAAAATAGAATTGGGATTGGGCCTTAATATCTGTTAATATACTGCACCTTTAACAGATATTTAACTGACTATAAGAAACTTTGCAAGAACATGTCAACTTACACTAACCCTAACCTAACACTATCTACTTGTCTACTTATAATCTATAGAGAATTAGTTATAATGTAACTTTAATTAAACAAACAGACAATCAAAATAAAGTGTGATCGTTGTTTCTTCTCATTTTCTGACAAAATGGTGGAAAAAAAAACAGAATTAGGATGGATGAATATAGCTGAGAACTCTACAGTAAACTTAATAATAGCATTATTAATCCTGCCATAAATATTACAATTTTAAATAGGCCAACACAAATAAACTGACACAACAGGCAGAGAATTAGAAGAACTGCTGAAAATATTCAGATTACACCACCCCAAATAATACACTTAAATCATCTTTATACATGTACAGTTGCAATCAGAATTATTAACCCCCCTGTTTATTTCTTCCCCAAATTTCTGTTTAACAGAGAGAATATTTTTTTCAACACATTTCTAAATATAATAGTTTTAAAAACTTATTTCTAATAACTGATTTATTTTATCTTTGCCATGATGACAGTACATAATATTTGACTAGATATTTTTCAAGACACTTCTATACATCTTAAAGTGACATTTAAAGGCTTAACTAGGTTAATTAGGTTAACTAGGCAGGTTAGGGTAATTAGGCAAGTTATTGTATAAGGATGGTTTGTTCTGTCGACTATCAAAAAAATGTTTAAAAGGGCTAATAAATTTGACCTTATAATGGTTTTAAAAAAATAAAAACTGCTTTTATTCTTGCTGAAATGAAACAAATAAGACTTTCCCCAGAAGAAAAAACATTATCAGACATACTGTGAAAATTTCCTTGCTCTGTTAAACATCATTTGGTAAATATTTAAAAAAGAAAAAAAATTCAAAGGGGGTTTAATAATTCTGATTGCAACTGTATGTATATTGTAGACCAAGAGTTTACTTGCAAATAATAAATAAAATAACATGAATTAAAAAAAAAAAACATCTAATTGCCATATTTTTACAACAAAATCGTAAATTCCATACAGGCCTATAGAAATAAAATCAGTGGAGACTGAAAGAAGTCTAACCATGCTAAGCATGGGACAATAAATGGTTTTAAAGTTTACATGGTTTTGGAAAAGACAAGGTTTTAAAAACGCCAAAAATTTCTGTTATACCGTTTCTAGATTGGTTTTTTTGTGTGTGTTCTTTGCGACTATTTTATTTAGTTTTTTATGGCAGCAGCAGAAAAAGACCCTCCACATCAAAAGCTACAGGTCAGCCCACGATTCAGCAAACATCTGAAAATTAAATCACTTATAAACCAACATCCATGCATTATATAGAGCTAAATAGTGCAGAAACTTACGTTATACCCAGAGAAAAGATAGATATCAAAAGCTGGCTTTTTATTATAAAGAAATCTGTTTTTGAAACTAATGAAGACAGCAAAACTCAATCATTTATTTTGAATTATTTAGCCTAACATGTTTATTGTTCTAAAACATTTGAAATGTTTCTTAAAAAATATTGTGTTTAATAGGGAAGAAAGTTGCTGTTTTTAAACCAGACATTTAAAAAAGAACATATTTTAGAGAAGTAATCACAATACCGTGATACTGTGAAACCGTGATATTTTTATCCATCAGGATTTTATACCGGCCCATGTCTAAACCATGCACAATCCAGAAACAGTCATGGGGAAGAGGAATATAAAATAACCATGTTGTGTTGCTGGTATAAGGACGGATAAACAGAAAGATGAAAAGAGTTTCCATTAAACTCCCTACACAAACAAACATGCTGGATTTACAACAGTTCCTTTCCCCTACATGACCTTGCAATTAAATCATCATCAACTCTTATGTTATTTAATACTAGAGCCCAGGAAGTCACCTCTAGGAGGAAAAAAACAAACAAAACAAAAACAATCTGTGTCGACAGTTTTGACATTTTTTTCTCGAATACTTAAACTACTCCCTTTGGTTTAACAAACTTTATTAACTCATACCGACAAATTCATATTTCATGCACACTTTGCACCTTTAAGTGTGATAAACAATATGATAAACAATCATAGTAATAAATAGTACATAGCCTACAATAGTGTTTATGAACCAAGTTGTGTATTATACTGTATATAGTATTTATTTATTAATGAATGCTAGCATGCTGTTGTATTAATTAATGAACTGATAAACTATATTAAAAATACTATGCTATCCTTTTAGTTTTACAGTAAAAACAAACAAACGGAGGTATATCAATATACACTACCTGACAAAAGTCTTATCGTCATGTAAGAGCAACAAATAAATATCTTCTAGTGGATCATTTGGAAAAGTGGCAGAAGGTTGATTTTTCAGATGAATCAGCTGTTGAACTGCATCCCAATCATCACAAATACTGCAGAAGACCTATTGAAACCTGCATGGACCCAAGATTCTGACACAAATCAGTCATGTTTTGTGAAGGAAAAATTATGGTTTGGGGTTACATTCAGTATGGGGGTGTGTGAGAGATCTGCAGAGTGGATGGCAACATCAACAGCCTGAGGTATCAAGACATTTGTGCTGCCCATTATATTACAAACCACAGGAGAGGGCAAATTCTTCAGCAGGATAGCACTCCTTCTCATACTTCAGCCTCCACATCAAAGTTCCTGACAGCAAAGAAGGTCACAGTGCTCCAGAATTGGCCTGCCCAATCACCAGACATGAACATCATTGAGCATGTCTGGGGTAAAATGAAGGAGGTGGCATTGAATATGAATCCAAAGAATCTTGATAAACTCTGGGAGTCCTGCAAGAACGCTTTATTTGCCATTCCAGATGACTTTATTAATAAGTTATTTGAGTCATTGCAGAGATGTATGGATGCAGTCCTCCAAGCTTATGGGAGTCATACATAATATGAATTCTTTTTCCACTGCACCATGACGATATATTCTAGACTGTACATTATTTCTGTTAAGTGACGAGACTTTTGTCTAAGCAAAATCAGACCTTACTGTCCTAAATAAATAGTTAAAAATCAAGACATAATCATATTTTATTTTGGTAAAATAAGCAGAATAGAGGCCTTTGCCTTTCATATAAGCCACTTCTGATACCAAATGATCAACTAGAAGTTATTTGTTGTTCCTAAAACTTGGATAGGCCACAAGACTTTTTGTGAGGTAGTGTATGTACCCGCAGAAAACTTAGCATTGGTAATTAGTTTTTATTACTAGTTTATAGCCTACATTAACACATAAATTCAATATTTTACTATTTATGATTCTAAAACAGCATAGTTTTTTCATGTAGGTCTAAACTCATTTGCAGTTTGAAGAAGCATTTATTCAAGTACTAAGAGAAACAAAGTACTGTAGTATACTAATAGAAAAATATTAAAACCTTATATTATCATTCTTATTATGTCGTTGTCTTCCACCTTATACCCCGTTACAAATGATGAGAATAAATTTCTGAATTAGGACAATTTGATTTATTGACTACATTTAAAAATCTGTGTGACTGGATTGCGAATGCATGCACATGAAATATGTACAGATAAAAAAAAAAAGGTTAAAAAAATATGAGTGCACAAATTGGAAACAAAAAACAAGGGTTTACAAAATATGAGTGCACAGATTGAAAAAAAAAAAAGGTTTACAAAAATGAGCACACGGATTGGAAATAATATGATCGCATGGATTGGGAATAAAAAAAACTAAAGTTTACAGTACATGAATTGGAAATAAAAAAAACAAAAAAAACAAAAAACAAAACAAAGGTTTGCAAATTTAGAGTGCACGGATTGGAAATAAAAAAACCATGGACTGGAAATAATAATAATAAAAAAACAAAGCTTTACAAATTTGGCGTGCATGGATTGGATAATCATGGGTATTGCTCAGGAAACAGTTTAACAGGTTGGGCTTTGTACAAACCAGTAGTATTTTGAAATTGAACAAATATCCAAAGAATATTTTAAAGGGACAGTTCACCCCAAATTGATCATTTACTCACCCTTCACCTGCTCCAAACCTGTTTGACTTGCTTTCTTCTGCTAAACACAAAAGAAGACATTCTGAAGAAAGCTGGTAAACTGGTAACCTCTGACTTTCATAGTATTTGTTTTTCCTAGTATGGATGTTAGTGCTTACAGGTTTTCATCTTTCTTCAGAATTCTTTTCATGTGTTCCACCCAACAAAGGAACTCATGAAGATTTGAAACACTTGAGGGTGAGTAAATAGTGAGTATGTTTCATTTTTGGGTGAACTGACCATTTAATTCTCTATATAATGCCAGTCTGGCTCAAAAGCTGAATCTGTCCTTGGCTGACATGAGCATAGCCTATAACTTCATTATATTGGTCTAGTGACATCAAGGACACGTTCTCTAGTGTCTAACATCAACTATATTACCATCATGGATGACTTTGTGGTGTAAATCATAGAAGCCTTTATTATATAAACACAAGAGTGTCA
Source organism: Danio aesculapii (assembly GCF_903798145.1). Classification (NCBI taxonomy): domain Eukaryota; kingdom Metazoa; phylum Chordata; class Actinopteri; order Cypriniformes; family Danionidae; genus Danio; species Danio aesculapii. Next base: position 19,776,355 of record NC_079435.1, on the reverse strand, counting down.
AAAGTTTGTTTTATGCTCTACAATTTATCACCTAACCTTCTTTTACATCAGTGTCCATCCATGGTCCCTCATTAAGATATTTATTAAAAATACAAGATCCTGTTAATCGATGAGTTGTTTTAGTATGTTGACAAGGACTGCATGAGGCATTTACAAGTGCAGGAGTCAAAAGGCTATTTTTAATGTAACAAAACTATCATTTGAATCGGCCAGGGGTGCGTTTCTGAAAACCATCGTTAGCCAACTAAGGTCGCAAGTTGCGTCGTTACAGACATAGTTCGTTGATTTGGCGTTTACCAAATCATCCGTTTTAACGAATGTACACTTGCAACTATACCTCTTGAGCTGTAGTTAGAAGCAGAGTTCTTGGCTGTGTTCTATTCCCAGTTATCCCCCTATGCCCTATTCATTTAGAACATTCCAACATTTAAACTAGGAATGATTAAAAAAAACATTTAAAGTCATCTCTCTTGGGTGTAATTCATTCATTCATTCATTTTCTTTTCGGCTTAGTCCTTTTATTAATCTGGGGTCATCACAGCGGAATGAACCGCCAACTTATCCAGCACATTTTTAAGCAGCGGATGCCCTTCCAGCTGCATCCCATCTCTGGGAAACAACCATACACACTCATTCACACTCATACACTACGGACAATTTAGCTTACCCAATTCACCTATACCGCATGTCTTTGGACTGTGGGGGAAACCGGAGCACCCGGAGGAAACCCATGCGAACGCAGGGAGAACATGCAAACTCCACACAGAAACGCCAACTGACCCAGCCAAGACTCGAACCAGTGACCTTCTTTCTGTGAGGAAACAGCACTACCTACTGCACCACTGTGTCGCCCCGCTTGGGTGTAATTTGCTTTCAAAATATTATTACAGTTCAGTTTTAGCGATCTTCATGTTGACAATTGTGCACAAGTGCACTTTGAAAACATTTATGCCATTTTGAACACAGCCGTGGCTCATGACGAAAGCTATAGGTGACCTATTATTTAAATGCAGAATTTATGTTAAGTCTCCGAAGCTTGTGAAAACAAAAATTTAATTTATATTAATTTATAGTTAATTATTAAGTATCTGTACTATATGCCTATGACATGGGCCTGTTGGTTAGAACATGCAGTGGCTTGAATATGCCAAACAGTAAAAGTAGACTTTTCAAAAAATAAAAAATAAATAAACAATATCCCACTTAATAATAATACCATTATTATTATTATTATTATTATTATTATTATTATTAAAGTAGAATTTTTTTAATTTCATAATAAACTATAAATATTAAATTTAATTTCTTAATAAATAACCTCATCATTTATTTATTTAAATGATTTATATATGAGAATAGAATACGGTTTAGATTTTTGTAAGTGATTTTATGTTTTAGAATAGAATATGTAATGTTCTCAATAATATTTGTAAAGAAAACAAAGGCTCTATATGTGCCGTTTACGTACTGTATATTAATTAATAAGGTAAATGAGTGCTTGTTTTTACCAAAACTAAACGCGTGTGCATGTAAAACAATATAATTTGCACAAAAAAAAATGGAGTTTTTTTTCAGAAGAAGTTGTTACTCCACCATTTAGAGCATCATTTTGGGCGTTTTACATTATAACTAATGTGGTTCAAATGATAGATCTGCGACAGAGGTTTCGGGAATTACACGTCCCACACGATACATCGTACTATGATAGTTCGAGTTACGCCGTTGTATGGGAAACGTACTTAATACTATTTATATTATTATTATTTTTATTATATATTTTTAAGTTTGTTATTTTCATTTATAGAAGCAAGCTGCAAATTCCAGTGCAAGTTTAAGGTTGAAAGAGAACAAAGTAAGAGTGAAATAGCAAAACATTTAACATCTGACAGATCTGAAGTGGCAGAAATGTTAAATGACCAACAGTAATATAAAGGTTTCATGCACCATTTTTTATTGAATGTGTATGTATGTGTGAATATGGTCTCATTTTTGTGATTCATGCATTTCTTTACGCTAATGTGATTAATCAAAACATTTTGTTTATAAAAGCATAATTAAGACAGTATGTTGGTATGCTTTATAATATAACAAATGATAACTTCCTAACTAGAATAAGACCTAGTTTCGTTCATTCGTTCATTAATTTTTCTTCAGCTTAGTCCCTTTATTCATCAGGGGCCACCACAGCGGAATTAACCACCAACTTATCCAGCATATCATAACCAAAAGTTCTCCAAAATTAGCACTATTATACAAAATGTTTCAATAATATTGAGATCAGTTGTAGTATTTCTAGCATTCTATCAAGTATGTATGTGTTTAACTTTTAAAAATCTTCAGAATAAAACTGTGGAATGAAGCACTTTGGGTAAGAATCACCGTGACACCAAACTAATACAAGATCTAGAAACACCTCTGAAAGCAAAAAAATCAGGCTGCAAGTCAAGCATACAGTAGAAAGACTATAACTGCAGATTTTCAGCTGTGTGGATGCTTCTTCTGTCCAAACCTAACTCCTTAAAAATTCAGAGAGATATATGGAAGCATTTATCCTACTCTTACTCATCTCTTTTATATTCGTTTCTAACCCCTACTGCTCCCCCCTCCTCTTCTGATTCCAGTGGGTTTCCTTCATTTTTTGGCAGTGGAGCTGCTTGTAACCACATATTGAAATATAAGTGGCCTTTTCCAAGCCCCTATATTCCAACCTCCCAGCCCTCACATTCCTGACTCCTTCCTTCTACCCCAAAACTCTTTCTAGCACAGAAGATCAAGGCATTCAGAAGCTGCTTATGCCCTTTGTTCGGTCAATGAGGTCAATTAATTTTTTTAGAATAGAATCTATTTACTGCTACAAGCCTTGGGCTGATATAGTTTTCCATGACTTCCGTATGACGTCAACACAGTTCAGAAAAACAGGGGAGAACCTGGGGCAAAGAGCCTTGCCCAAGAGGCAGAATGATGACGCTTTGCCTTGAATGGGATGAACCAGAAAAAGTAAAAGATAGAGAAAAAGTCTCTGCCACAAAGATCAAAACGAAGAGTTTTCCCCCCTTAGATATGCTAGTAGTTAAAGGTCTATATCGTTCTTAAAAACACACACTGTTAGACTTTACAGTTATCTACTGCAAAAATGCCCAGTAAAATACCTATACATTCTTTACATTTCACTACTGTAATTTGCACTGCATTATGGGTTATTTTAAAATATTTTCACTGTTTTTTACAGTGTACTCTCTACCTTTATAAAGTAACGTACGGCATATTAGGAATTTGCAGTATTCTGCTGTAATTAGAATACTCCAGATTTGGTACTGCCAGTGTAAAATTTAAATCAATTACAGTAAAAATACTGTAAAAATGTTATACTGTCAATTTGAAATGTGGTAAAGGGCATTTTACCATCAAAATACATTGCGGTAAGGCTATTTTACTGTAAAATGAAGTTGCAGTAGGGTTCTGCTACTGTAAACACATTTACAGGTAAGTTACGCAGAGTTCAGACTGCAGGATTTTTAAAGTAGTCATGTCACAGATGTTTTCACACTGCATGACTATCTGGGGTAGCGTTCCGTCTGTGCTGTGCATGATTACACTGCAGGATGGATCTGCGACAGGGGGTTTCACAGTGTATGACATTACAATAGGAGATTACCAACAACTTTGTTTCGGTACACAAACTACATCTCACAACCAAACGCACGCGAGAAGTGGCATGGAGGTCACGTCGTATATTTTTTGTTAGTAACTACATAAAGAGAAAGAAGCTAGTGGGGTAGAAAATGCACTTATTTTCCTCACCTGGCCTTTAAAGGGAATTCGCAATTTCTCTAAAACTGTTTTTCTGTTTTCACCTGGTTGTGATATTGTTCAGATGACATGTTAAAAAGACATGGGTGCTGCTGCCAAGATTTCATTAGTTTTTTCTCTATGGGTCCAAATAGACAGAAAATAATCCCTTTTAACCTAACCCTCAACCTCCAGCTGGCCTGCAGACACCCATAATAGTGGATGCTGCTCTGTCATTGGCTGTAGGTGATCGCTGATTTTCAATCGCCGACAGCTCCAGATATTTGGCATGCCAAATATCTTACAGGTGTCGGCGACTGATCGGCTATTCTCTCAGATCGTCTCTTTGATAGTTCATAATGTTTGATTATTACTCGCGTGAATGAGGACCAATTTGCCTGTGATTTGAACAGTTGTTGGCGATTTCTCAAAACCTGTCTGCGAGTCAAAATCCGGGCTAAAATCATGCAGTTGGAACTCGGCATTACTGTAAAGAGGCAGTTGTGGAAAATTGCTGTCAACAGTACTGCCAGTAAGTTACCGCAAAAATACAAAAAAAAGTCTAACAGTATAAATAATCTTAGGTCAATTGATGTCCAAAAATTACTTAAGAACTAAAACAAAACCTAACTAAACACAAAACTATATTCAGTTTACAAAATTTGCATTTTTCCAAATAATTTAGCTGCATTCCTATTTTAAGGTCTATGTAGTTCTTTAAAATACTAATAAACAAACCCAAATGTTGGGTCAATTCATGTTACACGGCTACACTCACATCACAGTCTAATAACGCATTTAGAGAGCATACATCTTAAGAAAAATAAATTCGTTATTCCACATGAGTTATCAAAGCATCAGTATCACACACATTCCACTCCACCGTGCTTTCATCTCAGCATCTCTCTCAGTCTGATGACCCTGGTGTTGTGACTTAATTTGTTTTCCTTCTCTTCCCTTCTGCTGTGCATCCTCACAGACTAACAGAGCACAGACTGTGCAGAGCTCCATAAATACCTCAGGGTTTACATATACTTTCAACTCTATGCAGCTGGATGTCCTGTGATCTCACACACACACACACACACACACACACACACACACACGCACGCACGCGCACGCGCGCACGCACACACACACACAGATGTTTGGATCTGAGTTTCTTGCTGTATGAGACACATTCCTGATGTTCCTGCTGAGTCAAAACCTGTAGGATCCCTGCCTCCACATACACAGAGACTCAATAAAAAACATTCATTAAAAAAAAAAAAGTAGGAAAACAAATGGCAAACATTAAGCATTTTATGTGTTATTCTGTAATCCAATGATGACATTTATATACAGTTGAAGTCAGAATTATTAAACCCCCTTAATTATTACCCCCCCACCCCCCCCCCCCCCCCCCCGTTTATTTTTTCCCCCAATTTCTGTTTAACAGAGAGAAGATTTTTTCAACACATTTCTAAACATAATAGTTTTAATAACTCATTTCTAATAACTGATTTATTTTATCTTTGCCAGGATGACAGTAAATAATATTTGACTAGATATTTTTCAAGACACTTCTATACAGCTTAAAGTGACATTTAAACACTTAACTAGGTTAATTAGGTTTACTAGGCAGGTTAGGGTAATTAGGCAAGTTATTGTATAATGATAGTTTGTTCTGTAGACTATAAAAATGTATATAGCTTAAAGGGGCTAATAATTTTGACCTTAAAATGGTTTTAAAAAAATTACCAGTTTACCAATACCAGTTTAAAATGTGCTGAAACAACACAATTCTTGTCATTTTTGGGCCAATTTATTTGTTTTATGTTCAGTCCACTTAAATTTGTAAACCATTAAGTTAATTTAAGTGTTTTGTGTTGGGACAACATGAAGGAATTCTGTTAGTACAACTACCTGATTAGGGGATTTGTAGTTCCCAGCATGCTTTGCATGGGATTGAATTAAGAGAAGGAAATGTTGACAATAAAAGTAATCTTAGGTGTTTAAAGTTAATAGAAAGACTTGTTAGAGTTTAATCTTCACATTAGTTTAAAGATTGAGAAGATTTTCATGTAACACAGTTCTGAGATATGCAGAAGCACCCATGCTTTGGGTGTTGGCAGATTAATTAGCAAAAATGCAGTTTGTTGCTTTGCTCAGTGAGCATTAACTGTCCTAAAATTAGTGCTGAGATCTCAATCAACTGTTTATGAAACTCCTGAAATATACCTAAAATGGCGCTTTTGTTTCATTTAGGATAACTTCAAATAAGAGACTTCAAAATGTACGACACAAACATTTATGATATTATTAGACCTTTGAGTTTAAGTTAAATAAAAATACAAATGTATTTCAACTTTTATTTGATAAATCATGTGGAACTAACTCAATTGCATTTAATTGTGTGAATAGTTTTTTTAGTTGGTGCTAAAGAAATTTATTGGATGGAAATCCTGCCGTCAATTAAATTGAGTTCCTCCAAGGAGTTATTTTATTAAGTGTATTACTGCCTATACAGAATGTGACAACCATGACTTTCATCACTTGCTCTCAAAACTCATGCAAAACAATGAGGTTGGTATCACTCAGTCAACATGTCTTGGCATGCCTTACCTCAACATCCACAAACTTGAACTAGATTACAGTGTAGCAACGAAAACCATTATCAATTAATGATTTTGTCTGAACTATTCCTCTTAAAACACATGCCTTGAAGGGATAGTTCAACAATTTGATGTTTATTTACTCACCCATAGGTCATCCAAGATATAAATGATAAGGAATACTGAATATTAAAGGGATAGTTTACAGAAAAACAGAAGAACGTATTTGGCAGAAACCTGTAACTATTGACTTCCGTAGTATTTGTTTTTCCTAGTATGGAAGTCAAAGGTTGCAGGTTTCCAACATTCTTCAATACATCTAATTTTGTGTTCAACAGAATAAACATACTCAAACGGATGACCGAATTTTCTGAATAAATTTGCTGAAAGTTTTATTTTAGTAGGTTCATTTACTTCCAACTGAAACTGAATATTGAGTAGGGCTCACTTTTTGAGCATCATTCCCTCAAAGCAAACTAATGGTAAAAGGGGTATGGTAAGGAATATTGTGTGTGAAGCTGTCAAAATGGTGTCAACAGAGAAGGAGCGCCGCTTACTCACATGCTCAAATTTTGACTGAAGATTATCAAAATAAACTTTTTAATTCAGTGGATTAGCTTGCATGAATTCTTTGCTCACCTGAAAAATAACAATGTGGCGAGCAAAGTAAATACTGTAGATTTAGATTTCAATCTTACTTTAAAGAATATTTGAGCACAATTTTAAGTGGAGTCCATGGTGATCCATAAAACACGGCCAAAGAAAATGTTGCTTCTCCAAAGCTACAGATTAAAGGCAGTAATGTTGCAAATAAAATTCAGCTTCTTGTCTAAACCGATTGTTTCACTTCATTAGACCTCAATGTATTCAGAAGCCACTGGTATTAATTTTGTGTTGCCTGTATGTTTTTTAACTCTCATAGAGTCGATAACCACTGATTTAAAATGTATGACTCTTCAAAGACTACATTTTTAGGTGAACGATCGCTTTAACATTTTAACTGCAGGACTACATGATCAAATACAAAGCATCACTTGTTGTGCATCCAAGTGTGTTTGTTTACACAAGGATGTGGACATTATATACACCCACATACACACACACACCTCAGTGCTTGTTAACAATGGTGAAATATTCAAATGTGCATTCATTGAGATGTGGATGACTTTATGACAGAGTGTGAAAGTAAAGCTAGAACATGTTAACGTAGCCAAGATATGTAAGGATTCGAGCTTTTAAAGTTGAATATTAGAGATAATTAATATGTAACATTAATATTTAACAGCTTCTACAATCTTTTCCACAGTATTTGCATAACATGTTGAATTTTTATCATAAGAATCAGGACATTCAGCAGTAAAAAATTACATAAAAAATCTAACTGGGCTTGATTTTATTCACTCATTGCAACTGTTAATTGATGAATAATTGTATGTTTTGAACTTCCTATTCACCTAACAACATGAAACATTTTTTATTACATTTTCAACATTTGTAATATTAAGAAAGAAAGCACCAAATCACCATCTGAATACTTCGTCAACATCTCCAGTATTTGATTTGAATTTTTTGAGCTGTGTTTGAAAACATTGCAAATATAAATTAAAAGTAACCCCTACTGGCCTTATGTCCGCTTATGTAACAATTTAACAATTTCTTACATTTAATAAATGTTGCATTCTGAAAAGAATAATTTAAAAAAATGAAAAAAACAGAATAAATAATAAATATATATATTAGGGATGTTAACGATTACTCCATCATCAATTAATTGTCGATAAATGATTAATCAATAGACCTTTCAATGACCGATTAAGCATGGAAGGATAAGTTATACTTTGTGATGTGAGACACGCGTCCATGACTTTATACATTACATAATCAAGTGTGTGCAGTTTATGTTACCATATGGAGTCAATCTCTTGGCATTGTATACTGGGCGATGCATAAAACCCTGTTATGCGCGGATCTCGGTTATAGCCACGCTAATCCACTGGTCTGGTAATCAAAAAATAGGTTATATGATACTTAAGTATGTTGATAAGATCAATCATTGGTTATGTAAACTTTAACTACCTTCTCTTAATTATATAAGTTGTATTATATACTCATTTGGAAACCTGGAATGGTTCATTTTTTGACCAGATTCCTTTGATTTGAACTGCACGTATGGAATCATTAGATATTTAAAGTCCCCAAGAAATCAAAACTAACTATATGATTTTGTTAGCTCACATTGCTAGTTTTGTGGTGAACAATTAATCTGTACATGTCATTAAGAAAAAAAAAAGTTTGCCCTTCTAATCTTTAATTGAAATCTGAAAATGCACTTCCTGTTGTTGTTTTTTTTTTGTCGGTTTAATTGACAGATTATGTATCTTTCTTAGGAACTGGGCATGGCTAATATATTTAATCGCTTCTCCAGCTGTCAGTTTTGACAACAAGGTGAGGAGGAGGTTTCTGTTAAGTTGTAATAACTCTCCCCAAATCCTTTTCCCAATCTTTCTGAATGAAACATCCTCTTTACTACATCCATTCATCTCACAGTAGAAAAACAAGCCACGCCTGCTGTTGTGTCATTTAAAATTCCGTTTCTCTAGGACCTGCATCACAATACAAAGAAAACAAGAACGGTCGCAGCTTCCGGTTCATGGGGACTTTAATTATTGTGCAGGAGAGAAAAAAGAACTATTACACATCCTGTGTCGCAAATGACCCTATAAACTAAAAACAAAGTATTCAATAACAGACAATTTTATTCATAGCCAAACTGAGGTATACTAAGAAGATTGACATCTAATTTAAATAAAAGAATTAGCCGTAGGGGAATAAATAATGTCCTGGATCACTAAAGACCCGAGGAATACTTTTAAGGGTTAAAGATAACAATTAAAATTTCTTTATAATTACATTTGTGAAATTTACCAGCCATTTCTGTGTACACAAATCCTACACCAATTACTATAATTATAGTTTTTTTTTTCTAAATAAAGACAGAAGGAGAACCTGAAGTGAAATGAGGCATGTCAGCTCTCTGTAATGTTGGTCAAAACGCATGTTAGATGACCATTCTCCCCTCCCACAAACACACATTCCAACAAGGTGTTTGAAAACTTACAAGCTTTTTCCACGCCTAACACACAGAGGTTTGAAAAGAGGCAGGAAACCGTGGGACTAACAGCTAACGGACAAACAGATTCCAGTGTTTATGTTTGAACCTGAAGTGAATACCTCCTAGTATTGAGTGTGAAATTTCTCCGGGACAGAAAGAGTGAGCTGTGTGTGTCTACCAACCGAGAACTCACAGCCAGTGAATTCACCTATTTGCTTTGGCGAATGTACAAGTTCTCTTTCCGCACCAGCTCTTTATGACAGACAGATGATAGTACAGTAGCATTTGACAGAAACCCAGAATAAATCGATCCATCTTCACACATATGTCATGAGCAGAGCTAGTTAAATGTATGTTCTGTTTCCTCCTCAGGTCTAAAAGACATTTACAAAGACCAACAAAAGAGACATCTCTAACATCCTCGCAGAGAGAAACGAATCGCAGTCTAGACACTCAAGAGACAGCAGACAGATTAAAAAAAAGAACAGAAAACCGTGAGCAACTTTACACCACTCACCGTATGAAAGTAGCAGACCCTTTTAAAAGACAGCCTCTTTTTTAGACTCATGGTCTTTCCTCAATGTGCGTCCGCTTATACGGCACAGCTCCCAACGTGTAGAGACCCAACGCTCTGACTGGCGAATCCATTCCTCTTTACGTCTATGCTATGCTCATTTCATTCTTCTCCAGCAAGAGCAGACTTGCTTTCAGAGCGCAAGATTGGCAGGCGGTCTTACTGATGAGGAAGTTCCAATCTGACTCTGCGCTGCTCCTATAGCAACCTCCACTTGTAGAGAAGCGCAAAAGAAAATCAGATGGAGAAGAAAACGAGGGGATTCTCTCGTTTTCTCTCTCCACTTGACTGGTGTAGTAGATAAAAAAAACAGATGTCAGACTTTTCTCTTGGTGATCTTTTTCGACACCGACTAGCGCCTCTCGCTATTTCTCCCTTGGAGGAATCAAGAAATGCTTACTCAACCGTCTCACCATCCCTGGCTCTGGCACAACTCAAATAAATCCTCCATTCAAGACAAAAGAAAGCACTCACTGCGGGCCTCCAGCTGCACAGCACTGCCCTGCCACTTCAAATAATCGTCTGTCTTAATTTTCCCCAATGTCTAAAAAACACAGCAAACTCGGCAGCGAGGAGTTTCTTAAATGGGAGTGGATGGACAGGCCTCTGGAACGTCCTGCTGAAAGGCGTGTTTTTTTTTTCTGGGTGAGGTGTGGGGCGGTTGGAGAATGACGTAAGGTGAATGACCATGCCGTGAGAGTGGACATTAATGAAAGGCAGGTTCTGGTGGAGGTCATATCAGAACAGAGAGAGAAAGTAATAAAAATATTCCAGAGCTGGAGGTACACAGGCAGGTTTTGATACAAACCTCATGAGCTCGATTCCGAAATATGAGCGGTGCAACTGGCAATTTCCTGAGCAGAAGGGTGAAAAGAAAGATCTTAAAAATACTTGGCAGATATATTTAAGAGAACAAAAAATATTAAGGGACTGTAAAAATAATGCTCTTTGGCTTATAGTGGGAGATCTTTCAGGGAGGTTTGGGAGCTTTATTTTTAGTATATTGGGTGGGCTGTTTTTATCTCTCTTTGCGAAAGCAAAACAGTTTGGCTCTACTTGAATCAACTAAAGATTTATATCTACCATCAACATGAAACACTAAGTATTAATCCCTTTGGAAATGTAAAAAAAAAAGAAGAATAAAGAATAAAAAGAAAAAAAACTGTAAACCAAAACAACTTAATCATGCATAATTCAATTATAAATTAAATTAAATAGGTTTACATTTTAACTAGATTGTATTGTGAACATGAATTAATTTTAATAACTATAAATACAATAATTGAAGGAAATTAATAAAAAAAAATAATAATTACATTAGAGGGTGTAAATAGGTGGATCTGTGGAACTCAAATATTTAAGTAAAACTATTTTAAAATGTTCAAATAAACAAATAAATACGAATGGCATTACTAATATCAATTGGACGTATAATGTAACTAAACAGAAACAAAAAATTTCCCCAACAATATTTATTACCCATTTATAATATAAAGTGACCAGTGAAGTATAGAGTGCTTCAAGGATCGGGTTTAGGCCCTTTACTATTCACAACATACATGCTGCCCTTGGGAGATATTATTAGAAGTAACAGGATTAGCTTTCATGGTAACACTTTATAATAACTATACACACTATGAACCATTTATTAAGCATTAGCATATAATGAAATCAATATTTGTTAAGCATTAACTCTACATTAATAAACGTTAATAAGCAGTTTATAACTGCAGATACAAATGCTCTATTCTTGACTTATAAGCACATTTATAATTTCATAATAAGTTTAATAGTAAATTTAATAGTAAATAGTAAATAATAAATTAAATAGTCAGGCGCGTAGCCAAGGGGGTTCAGGTGGTTTGAAAGACCAAAAGTTGGATTATTACTATCATATTTGAATTTATCTTATTCAAATGGTCAAATTCTCACTGAGGAAGGTTGAATGCACTGGCCAGTTTGCTATTTGCCAGTAGGCTTCAGTTTTTAATTTACATCAAGTTTTAACAGATTTCCCCCAAAAAATTATGATTAAAATTTTTTTAATTTAAAATAACTATATTTTCATATTTGAAGAGTTTAGATACAAAAACCTTTAAATACCATTTAAAATTTTCCTCTAAAATTTGCCTTTTTCTCCAACTCCGGTGTGTGGACTCTAAAAGTGATTTTATTTTTATAGTGACTATGTCCTTTCCATTGCCTTTAAAGTAAAATAACTGAACATAAATATACGAGGCTGAGAAAAATGCTCATTTTACATGACATTTAGAGGTTTTGGCATCTGAACTTCTCAATTTTTTATTCTAAGAATCTTAAGTTCTAATTTCTATGTGCTCATGTGTAAATAAAGCATTTTGACAAAATGGTAGGATATATTTTTGGTACATCAAAAAGTGTAGTTATAATAACTATCCAAGATAATTCAGCAAAAATGAGTTCTTAATATGTCACTAAAATGTAATATTTATACCTCAATTAAAAAATGAATAATTAATCAGGTGAATAACTGCAAAAAAAATCAGTTTTTCTGAAAAAAAATAACCCCTCCTTTCAATAAGCTGGCTACAAGCCTGAAAGTGTAATGTTAAAACAATGTTTATTAACTGATAACGAGAGAGTTTAATAAAGACTTCCATTTATTTTTTGTACAAATTAAACATGTCTCATAGTATTATTAAAAGATGAAGCACAGGTTGTAGTTTTTCTGACAAAATGTTTCAACCGAAATTGGAGATATTGGAGAGATTAGTTGAACTGGCAGGGTCATCTACTTTTACATGTTTATTCTGCAGTTAGTTTTCAGGGAATATTGTTCACAGACTACATCAATCTGCTATAATGTTAGACAGACCGTAAAAGCGTTGAAAAACACTAGCAAAGCGGCATTATCATGATGGACTCATTCAGTAGCGAACTTGAGTTTATGTGACTTACACTTTTCACTGAAAAAAGCATAAATAGTCCTCAGTTTAGATTAGGTAACAAAACTGGATGAAGTTGAGTTAATAAAGCATTTATTAACATGCAAATTAACTATTAGTATATGCCTGAACAATAAGATATGAAGAGTCCAGATGCAAAAACCTCTAAAAACCGTTTGAAATTTCCTTCAAAACTGAGCATTTTTTTATCAGGCCCCTGTGTGTAGGTTCAGTAATTTCAAGTTTATGGCCAAGAATACACTCTTTTAAAGGTATTTAAAATGAAATAACTGAACATAAACATAGGAGTCTGAGAAAAATGCTCATTTTCAATGGTAATTTCAGATGGCACTTAGAGGTTTTTGCATCTAAACTCTTCAAATATAAATGTTCATTTGAATTGTGTATTAATCATTTACTTTTGCATTCTGAATGATCTTTAAAAAAACACCAATATGCTTAACTAACTGGTTCGTAAATAACGCAATAATTAATTTAGTAATGAAAAATATATCATTAACAAAGCATGAAAACACAAACATTAAGCGCATTACACATCTGCTTGTAAGTCAAGAATAAAGCATTTGGAGCTGCAGTTATAAACGGCTTACTAATGTTTATTAATGTAGAGTTATTGCTTAACAGATAATGAATTCGCTAATTGCTAATGCATAATAGAATGCTATTTCTCTGTCCTTTACTCTCTATTTCCGCAGCCTAATAACTTGCCTAATTACCCTAACCTGCCTAGTTAACCTAATTAACCTAGTTAAGGCTTTAAATGTCACTTTAAGCTGTGTAGAAGTGTCTTGAAAAATATCTAGTCAAATAATATTCACTGTCATCAAGGCAAAGATAAAATAAATCAGTTATTAGAAATGAGTTAATAAAACTATTATGTTTAGAAATGTGTTGAAAAAATCTTCGGAACGATAATTGTTATGATAAGAGCTATATACAAATAAACTTGAATTTAATTGAATACATTTTTAAGAATTCATTTTTCATGGGATGTGGCATATAAATAATGACTTTTGTCAACATTTTGGGCAATTGGACGTCTAATTTAGCAGAAAATCACAGTGTACAATGGGCAAAATCTCCATCTAGTCAGATAATATTAAAGGTACATGTTTTTAGTGTCTAATGCACAGTGATTCCTTGTAAACATTTGCAATGTCTGCACATGCTGTATGATGCAGTGCTTTTAAATCATAATGTTTTTAAAATAAAGTAATGCAAAGCTTTCAGTAATGAACAGAATTATGACGCGGTGGCTTCAGATTATATTCAAAGGCATTGTTCGGCCCAGATCTCCACTTTAGTGTTGTGGCACACATTTTAGAAGGGGATTAGCTCTCTGAATCAAGGGAAGTCCTGGTCTCCAGAGAAAACCACTACATAAGACTGTGTCGCATCTGAAGTCATTTGAATGCAGATCCACATTCCTTTTGGTTCTCATGACCGTCCTTTCTGGCTGTTCCCAGTGGGCATGAAGACATTAACAGTGGTTCAGTCTTCCCGCACAAACCTGGAGCAATGAAGTTTATGTGACGTAGGCAGACATAAATCTATACAGAACAGAAGACACTAAATATAAGATATCTTGATCTGGGAATTGCTTGAGGCCAGTAAGAAAGCGATAATAAAAAAAAAAAAACAGTTAACTTTCATTCATTCATTTTCTTTTTCGGCTTAGTGTCTTTATTTATCAGGGGTCGCCACAGTGGAAGGAACCACCAACTTATCCAGCATATGTTTTACTCAGCGGATGCCCTTTCAGACGCAACCCAACACATGAAACCACCTATACACACTCTTTTACACACATACACTACGGACAATTTAGCTTACGCAATTCATCTATAGAGCATGTCTTTGGACTGTGGACATGCAAACTCCACACAGAAATGCCAACTGACCCAGCCGGGGCTCGAACCAGCAACCTTCTAGCTGTGAGGCGATCGTGCTACCCTCTGCAACACTATTACTTTTATAAATAATATTATTTAATATATAATTAAAGCTAGATTTCACAATGTTTATGTAAAATTCTGTTTTTTTTTATCTGACAGTTTTAAAATATTGAGCGATATGCCAGGAAAAACATATTTTGTGAAACATGAAGGTGTATTAAACCCGGATTTTAGTGACCTCTGAAGATGTTAGAAGTGGTTCATTCAAAAATACAAATTTACTGTTATTTTACTCAGAATCAGACCATCCAAGAAGCAGATGACGTTTTTTTTTTTTCATTAGTAGCACATTAAAATAAATCTAGCTGACACAGTGGTCCTGGTGATACATTAAATGCAGGTAAATGCCTATAAACACTTTGAGAGCCCACAGAATTGCACAATTCTAAACATACTGAAAAATCACAACTTTATTTGTTATTGTGTATAATCATGTTTATACACGATTCTGAAGAGACTGAACATCATAAATGATAGGTATTTACTCCAGGTTCTGGCAAAGTGTTATTTTCTGCAGTATTTAACCTATTTTAGAACATTTATTAATGCTTGAATGAATAATTTAGTGACTTGCTTCATTTACACAACAGCATATTTTAAAGAGCGCTTATTATGGGTTTTTGAAAAGAACCTTCCATGCAGTGTGTAACACAGCACCACGTGAAGTGAAATATCCAATTAAGGCTTAAATCTGAAATTGTGCTGTGTTTAAAACTATTGACTCATCTATTAAAGAGTCGACTCATAGTGGTTCAAATGAATTGTCATGGTAACAAATCTTTAGCCGTGTCGCCATGATGTCGATACGGAATTCAAGCCCTGCCCATTTGTTGCTCATGCAGACCTGGGAAAATTGGAACCCCTGGCCACAAACACTGTAGAAAAATTAAAAAAAGACGACGACAAACACTGTAGCAGATCCCGGTTGAATCATGTCGCGAAGACGCTGTGCTCTGAAGTGTGAGGGAAAGATATTGTTACTTTCCCTACCCAAAGATGAGGCTGTGAAGAGTCAGTAGTTGAAGTTTATTTTTGCAAAAATACCTCAGCATTATCGCCCCGGCCTTGAGCGGTGTTCCTGTTGTTTTTCTGACGAGTGCTTCAGCAATCTACACGCTTAAAACAGTGGATTCGTCAGCTGTTTGTTAAAGGAAGGATCAGAAAAGACTATTGATGTATGGGACTTTGTCAGAGCTTGACAGGAACTTTACAGTACAGTTCATGGATCAGTTCCTTCCTCCATTTCACAAGTGTAAGTAACTTAAGTGCGAATAGAATGGTTGCCTCATTGTTTTCTCTAGCTTGCAAATGATGTATTTAATTGTGTTTTGTTACTTGTATTCTCTCCACACGACTTGTACTGTATCTGGTTAACTCTTTATATTCTCATATCGCGTCTAAAACCATGTTGAAAACGCGGCGTGTGCCACTTTGTTTACGGATTTAAATGCGTTTGTGAGCTCATGAACCTCTGCTGTTTGTCGTTGCTATGGCCACCGTAGTTGCTCCTAAACATGTGCGGCGGTCAAGTTTCAAAATAGTTCAGCTTTTGTCGCTGTGTGGAGTAATACTGAATGTGTATCATGGTTAAGAATAGAGTAATATGCTGGTGTTTAACTGCACTGCTTTAATGCACTTCTGCATTGGGCTCACACATACACTCTGCACTCTGACTATTTCAAAATTGTTGATAAGCCGTGGTGGGCATTTCTCTCTGTCTCAAGCTGAATGCAGTCAACCAATCGCAATAGACTGGGTCATCGTACCAATCAGCGCAGATTAGCATCACGGTAAGGAGGAACAAATTAATCGCTGAACAAATCATATGGGAGTCGTTGGGATAATAAGGTAAAAATAAATGCATATTATAAGACAATGAAAGTGTTTTTTGACCTTGCATGCATATCAGCCTGTTGTTAGAGACCCCCAAAACCAAAATATGACCTTTTATGATGCATAATAGGGGCTCTTTAACATGTGAAATAATGTTAACATTCTGATAATGTCTCTTAACTGCTCATGTTCACTTTAGAGATAACACTTTACATGAATAATCACCAGGACTCTATCTCACCTCTTCTGACAGTACTTCTGCGTGTTTGTAACACAGAAATAACACTACTGTTTGACTGAAAAGAATAAAGAAGGAAAATACTTCATAACTATGAACGGTACTGCTTTCTCTGGTCAAACACATGCCCACTATGATTATACTTGTCAAAGGTTTAACAAACATGGGAATTGTCGGCAATCTATGAACAAGATTGTGTGGGTGTTTTATGGAGGTTGCGATACGAAACATTAGAGATTGTGATGATACATTGAGGTATTATGAAGCAAAGTGACCCAGTGCTAAATCCTGACCAAACTGACATGCGAGTTGACGCTGTTTGTTTACAATAAAGAGGAACAACATATATTTATTGGTAATAACAGAAATTGCCTATATGTTTTTTGTTACTGTAAGTGCAGGTGAATCAATAACCATTTTCAAGGTATACCGCGGTTTGGAAATGTCAAGTTTTTAAAACCGCCAAAATTTTCTGTTATACTGTTTCTAAGTTTTGTGTAAGATTTATTTATTTTTTTTTACCTTTTTTCTTTTTAGGACAACAGTATCTTCAGCAGAAAAAAGCAGAAGTCAATTATTCATTTAAATTATTTATCCTTACTGCTCCAAAACATTTTAAATGTTTTCAACAATAAAATATATCGGCTGTGTCCGAAAATCGCCTACTGCATTTAAATTTACTACTCGACCGCTAAAAAGTATGTTCTTTACATTATGAATGTGAGTAGTATGAATGAAGCTCGGTCGTACTAAATCCGCCAGTTAATCATGAACATGTGAAACACCCGCTTCCCTCCCATTCATGAATTCTCTTGTGGTGCATCGTGGGATAGCATAGCATCCATCGAATGCACACTTTAGAATCTCGCCGGAAGTAGTAGGTCATCCAGGTATTTCTTGCATACTGTTTTTTCGATTTCTATGAATTCAGACAGACTACTCCGCGCGCATACCGTTTTTAGTGTACTATATAGTATGGAAGTATGCAATTTCGGGCGCAGCCAACGTGTTCAAAGTTCAAAGACATTTAAAAAGAATATATTTTAAAGTGGTTATCACAATACCGTGAAACTGTGATATTTTTATCCAAGGTTATCATACCATTAGAATCTTATACCATGCCAGTAGCTGTGAACTTGCATTTTAGGAATTAATAGGAATCAGTTAGTTTCAGTTAAAGTCATCGTCAGCTTGTTCGACTAGAGAAAAACACCCCACATCTCAGATGGCATGAGGGTGAGCTGATAACCAGCATTTTATTATTATTATTATTATTATTATTATTATTATTATTATTATTTATTATTATTTTTTTTTTAAAGTTTCCAATTAGCACTTGTTTAAAAGTTTAACTCACTCTATCAGCACATCATAAAATGGATACAATGGCTTACCAACACTATAAAAGAAAAATGAAAATGAAGTATCAAGGAGAGATAAATAACCTGACAATTCATGGATCAGGGTGATACTGTTCAACAATATTTTACATAATGTTTTATTTTCTCATTGTAAAGTTTATAAAAAAGAAAAAAAGACCTGATGTCAGTTCGCCCTCTTTCCATCAGTAGAATTCCTCATCAAATTCAAGCTCTAACCTTGTCTCAATACTGCCCTCTGCTGTATCATCATCCAATACACGCACTCTTAAATGCAATAATTAAACATAACACTCATTTGTTTATTTATTAAATAACAGTTTTTACAAATATAATGCTTGCATATTCTGAACTGATTTTAAATAGAGTGTAATTTAAAACCTTTTAAAATTTTTATTTTGAAGTATTAAAGAGAGAAAACAAAAACTTTTATTTTATGTATTCGGGTAAAATGATTCACTTTTAAAGAAAATATAATGCAGTCTTTCCCCAGAATTAAAAAGCAAACAAACACAGAACTACCAATCAGAATAAGCAAAATGAATAAGTTCCCAAAGTATGTATGTTTCACATAACTTCCTCTATGAACTTCCTCTATTCCTTTATGTTGTCTATAAGAAACATTTCACTTAGTATTTATCTTTATAAAAACAAACAGCAGGTTCATGTCAAATGTTTGTTTTGTTAAAGCCTGCACAATTTCATCATTAAACCACTCTCACGCAACAGAGTGAATACAAAGCTGCTTTAAAATTCATAGCTGGCATCTGAACATCCATGGAAACCCTCAAACAATGCTGGAAGACAATTCCCAAAAACAATAACATATAAAGACATCTTTCATCAGGAGCTCATAAGAATTCAATAACATCCGATTGGACAAATCAGGTCACATGATTATAATATGCAGGATGATTCGTGATCAAACCATAAAAGGTAAATGATATAATTACATGCACAAATATATTTCCTCTAGCTAATTTTAGCACACACTTAAGATACTTAAAAAATATAAAATCTATCAATGAACGGCATCAAACAAGTGCTCCCAAATGCAAATTCACTTGACAACCCATCCCTCGGGACAGTTTTTAAACTAAACTGAGGCTGCAACAAACACAGATCTGCATTCCAAAGCAAGATCACACAAGTACAAGCGGCTTTAAAATCTAAAGAGTGCCTAATGATCACTCTTAAGAATCAGAAAAAATGAACACACTCTAAAAACTGTCTGTGCATCCACAGCCCCCCAGCTCATCAAAAAACACTCTGCTCTAAACACAACACGACCTGACAGACCAAACAAGCCCATTAGTCCTAATAAATGTGCATTTACAGGTACTCACTCCATCAGGATTGACGCTCAAAGTTGGCTCCATGTATGGCAGTGTTAGACTCCACAGTCGAGCGTTAAATGACTCCACGCTCTGTAAACACATCCATCCACTGGCTGTGTCCAATACGGCATGCAGGGAGTCCGTGTTCACAGTCTGTCCCTGTCACTATCTCTGCGTCTTGTGTTGTTTGATTCTCTCTCTCCCATTTCTCTCTCTCTCTCCCTCTCTCTGTCTTTCCACCCACTCCGCTGTAATTCCTATTCCGCCCACAGAGCCCAGGGCTCACAGACAGAGATGCAGAGACACGCTCGCAAGTGGGAGTGAGTGAGTGTGTGTGTGTGTGTGTGTGTGTGTGTGTGTGTGTGTGTGTGTGTGTGTGTGTGTGTGTGTGTGTGTGTGTGTGCGTTCACACTCATATACTTTACAGAGGCGTGAGAAACCGCCGCACACACACGCACTGCAATGTAAGTGCTTCACAGTGGGATTCTTCATGTTATTTACACAATGTGTTGTGTCACCTACTTAGTATGCCTGGAGCACAGCATCTGCTTAAAAAAAAGGGAGCGTGAAAGAAGCAGAATGAATGTGTGTCTGTGTGTGTGTGTGTGTGTGTGTGTGTGTGTTTGAACAATAAAGCCTCCTGACAGCTTCCTGACATGTGTTTATTTCTGAATGTATATAACCGCAGTTAGAGTATTCAAAAAAGTATCAGCAACATTGATAATGGTTGCTTCAGTGTCTTCAATGGATTTGTAGGTAACACTTTAGAATGAGATCCCTCTTGTTAACATTATTTTGAGTTAAATGTAAAGTGAGCAACAGATTGACAGCATTTGCAGTAGGGCGACTACATTATGCTTTTGTGTGGGCTAATTGACCACACAAAACAAATTTGATATATACGGTTAATATATGGGGTGCATATATATATATATATATATATATATATATATATATATATATATATATATATATATATATATATATGGGGTGTATATATATATATATATGCAAAAGTTTCAATAAAACGGTGGGCCAAATGACCACACAAAACATTTTTGATATACAGTAAATATATACAGTATTTATGGGGTGTATATATCTATACAAATACCCCACATATATACACAACAGTTTTAAATGATCAACGGTGGGTGAAATGACCACACGAAACATTTTTTATATATACAGTAGATATATACAGTATATATATATGGGGTGTATATATATCTATACATATACCCCACATATATATATATACACATACATACATACATATATTCAAAACTTTTTTGAAATTTGCAGTAAATATATACAGTATATATGGTGTGTATATATCCTTACAAATACCTCCTCATATATATATATATATATATATATATATATATATATATATATATATATATATATATATATATATATATATATATATATATATATATATATATATATATATATATATATATATATATATATATATATACACACACACACACACCATGGATTTAAAAATATAATTGATATTTGTTAAGATCTTAACGTAGATTAATGTCTTAATGTAGAAATTAGCATCAACTTAAATCAATAATTATTAGAAATAGTCTCAATTTAGTGCATTTTTGCTAACAGATACAACATCTGATTAAAAAAAGTACAGTAAATGATAAATAAAGATAAATAAGATGCTGTCAAAGTACTGTTCATGGTTTACTCTGGTTACACTTTTTTGATGGTAAGTAATTTTGCATTGACATGTTAACTAACTATCATTAGAATATCAGAAGATTATTAGGAGAGTGTAAGGGTTAGTTGAAATGCAGATACAAATAGTCAGTAGAATGACTAAAGAGGACCATCAAAATAAAAATGTTGTCTACATGCTAACTGAACTATTATCAAATGAAACTCTACTATAAAGTGTTACCAATGTGTTTTGTTTGACAGTCACTATTAAAACAAATATGGTATGAAGATCTACATTCTTCAACAAGTCTCAACTTTTCACTCTCTGTAAGAAGGGTTTAAGTATCTGCAGGGTCTGTATTTTTTAGACCCGGCAGCAAAGTAGAATCATCACTGTGATAAATCAGCCAGAAGTATTGACTGATGTGATGTATGTGCAGCAGAATGTATGTGCCGCCTGTAGCCTGTAGCCTCAGGGACTTCAGGGAGTCTCTGTGTGTTTGGTGTTTGTTTCTTCTAAAATAGGCAGTCACAAGACAGAGCGTTGAGAGAGAATCATTTCTTTCTGGGTGGCATGCTTATTAGAATTGTACCTTGCTTTCTAATCATTTACGTTGACTACACTTCTCAGCTAAAAAAAAGTCATTAGTAATATTTATTCAGTAATTAGTGTCTTACTAATATTTATTTAAGCTTAATGGTGCACAACACAAAATTATTTCAGATTTTTTTTTTCGTCCTCCACAGTCCTACTGTTCTATGAATACTATCTAACCATGTGATGATTTAACCATCAAGACACAATCAAAGTTGTTCATGGCTATTTTCACACATGCCTGACTTCATGTATGCTGAAATCTTCTCAAGACTCTCATGTGATTCAGTATAGATCTATGTGTCTTTTTCAGGTGCATTACCTTAAACATGCAGTGCTGATCCTACTGCTGAAACTTACACAAATGTGAACCAGATTCACTGTCACCAAGTTTGTAGAGCAAAAACTATAAAAATTCCATTTAAATTCCATTTTGAATACTGAAAAGGTGAATAAATAATATTTCCACTGATGTATGAGTTGTTAGAATAGGACAATTGCTGCGTCCCAATTCGCATACTATCCGTCCTAAATAGTATTTGAGAGTAGAATTAGTATGTCCCAAATAGTATGTTGAAAAGAGTATGCCAAAGGTTCCCGTATGGTTTACTATTTCCGGTAAAAACTCGAAGTGTAGAAGCGTCCATACTCTAACCGCTGATATTGCCCACAATACATTGCGCGTAGGATGTGAATTTGATTTAGAACTTCAAACGCGGGTGAACAAACTACAAACATGATGGACGCCTGAGACCAACCGTCAAGTAGAGAGGGTTCGGTAAAGATGTTTGTATGACTGTTAATTAATATCTAGCCCACTGGAACATGTTTTAATCGCGTTTTCTGTGTTATATTTCATCTGCAACAACAACACTGAACTTATATAAAGATGTGTTTGGATTTCTCTGCATAAAAGACTCTCTGCTGCTGCTTCTCCAATAAGGTAGGAAATTAAATATGAAAGAAATGTGGATGATGCGTGGATGATTGACAGGGCTCGTAACTAAGCAACACAACGATCTGTTAACGAGGAAGTCCCAAAAGCTCTTCTGTTAGGCACTCAAAAGTGTGTACTTTTCCTTCACAAAAAAAGTACATACTTTTAGGGTGTAGTATAAGTATGCGAATTGGGACGCATCAAGTATTTGGACGTTATACAACTATTTGAATATTTGGAATCTGAGTGCTAACTTTAAAGCTGTCTAAGGTCGCGTTTACACTAATACATTTTAGTTTCAAAATCAGTCAAAAGGGCAGAATCAGTGTACATGGATACATAAATTTAAATATTAACTCATCTTTGTGCTCAGCCAAAACGGGTTCTTATCATGTGACTCGTGGTTTATTTGCAGCATTATGAAAAGTTGAGAATAAAAGTTGAGGCGATTAGAATAATCAAGTTAACATATTCAAATCCTCATGGAATTTAATATTTGAATGATTTTTGATGTATAATAAAAATCTAGAATTTTGACCACAATGCACTTTGGCTATTGAACATACATGTAACATACAATATTGCGTATATTTAATAATTGCCATCACAAACCTTGAAAATCGTTCAATTTCAAAGCAGAAAATTATAATTTTCTTCAAAATGGGTTATTTCTTTCTACAATTACTTGCATACAAACGTTAGGATATTATTTAATGCACTGTAGGATATTAAAATAGTAAACAAAATAATAAAATACAGTGTATGTATGTATGTATGTATATATATATATATATATATATATATATATATATATATATATATATATATATATATATATATATATATATATATATATATATATATATATATATATATATATACACACACACACACACACACACACATACATACTGTATTTTATTATTAATTATTATTAATTATATATTAATTATTATATTATTATATATAAGTTGAGGCAATTAGAATATAATATATATATATATATATATATATATATATATATATATATATATATATATATATATATATATATACACATACATACTGTATTTTATTATTAATTATTATTAATTATATATTAATTATTATATTATTATATATAATTATATATATTATTATTATTATATATTAATTTATATATATGTGGTCTATGTCTTGTGCATCATCCCACTCCATTTCAAACTAGCTAAGTTCATTTGTTATTTTAAGTGTGACAAAACACTTAACATTTTGACTCCAAATACTCAAACCACTGTAATTGAGTAGTTTTTCTCACAAATTGCAATTTGCTAAGTAGTTTTAAAAATGTGTACTTTTACTTTCCCTTATGTACATTTTAGTACAGTATCGGTACTTTTACTCCACTACTTTCCTTCAACCTTCAGTCACTACTTTAGTTTTTCTTGTCTATGGGGATTAGAAAACATCCAACCTAAAATCAACCAAACATCAACGTCTAATGAAGTTTATTTCCTCATAATAGTAAGGCACAAACAATGCACCTTAATACACCTCCTTTACAGACCAACACACCCATGAGCTCCCAAAGTGCCGCAAATGAATTTGCTATTTAAACACTGTGGCGCAAAACGTAAAAATTAGATTTGCGTTGATCTGAAAATACAACAAATCGCGCCAAACACGTCTTGCGCCTTATTGCGCCTGGTGTATGATAAGGCTCTTAAAGTATCAAACTAATTTAAATTCTACACAAAATTATTATAGTATGCAGGAAAAGTGGAGAAATTGTTCAACACTCACTGTGTCTGTCACAGGCTATCAAATGCAGCTTTACTAAACTCAGTGGCTCTGTCAAAAAAGTTATATAAATGAAACACCATTGGCTTTTTTAAGGACAAGAGCTGTATATTCTGCTCTTTCTTGATGTTTCACAGGCAGTTACCTCAACACAACGAATAAGACTTCGCATTTCAAGGTTCTTCAGTAGACCTTTAAGAATTAAAAACTTTTCAGTTAGTCCAGTATTACAGAAGACAGGTCAATGAGTGACTGATCTCAGAAAACTGTAGCTCCTTTGCCCTTGTTTATTGTTGATCTCATGATCAAACCTTTTCTCTTTTACCAGTCGATGAAAATGAGTCTCTGTGCCCACTCTGACGGGACAGTCACACTGTTGATCGGGCACGATAAGATAAAAGAAAGAATCTGTTCCTCTAGTTAGGGACTGAAAAAAAAAACACTGGTCTGATTGCATAAAGGGGGTTGCATTGGGTGAAGAAGAGAGAAAACAACAGTCTCTTTACCGTCATCTGTGCTGTTCTAATCTAAGAGTCTTGATGGTTAAGACTGAGACTTTGATAATGCTGCAGATGTGACTGTTTTATATTTCCCCCACCCGCTTCTATTCTTTTTTCTGAAGTCTCTTTCTCTTTGCCTTGTCTTCCGGTGGCTTCGTCTATTTTCTCAGCGCTGCACATATGCACGGTGGCGGCACTTGTGTGTGAACAGAGCTCGCTTTGTGAAGCAGCACCGTAATTAGTGTGAGAGTGTGTGTGTGTACTAATGAGCATTGAGCGGCATTCTTCTCGTTAGCAGGGACTCTCACACACTCTCTGCAGTGAGGCATGAACGTGCATACACACTCTTAAATTACATGCTAATTGAATACTGTCCTTAAATGCTGTGACACACACTCTGAAGCTCTGAGATGAACATACACAAACAACATCAGGAAAGGCACTAATTACCGGCTTCTCCAGTACACACACTCTTGCGTTCCCCTCTGGCTGGCCTATCTTGTAAGAGAAAGCGAGCTATGCAGTTATCTCGTCAGCGAGTGTTTACCCGGTGAGATGGCATTTCTCTTAGTGCCCACGGACAACTGGGTGACATCATGCCAGCCTTTCGAGCCTTCAGTTTGCTCAGTGAGCCAACAAATTCCACCTCCCCATTCAAATCTGATCATGACTGTCGTTGAAAGTCACGAATGCAATTTATTTTTAAACGCGAGCTCATTTTAGAAGGATCATTTGAACTGGATGTCACTCCAGAGACTGACTGACTTTGTAAACACAGGAAGTGAACTCGAAATATACACATGTCTGGTGTTAAATGAATGATTAGAAAGGAAATTAATTTTTAGCTTCCTAATGAGTCAAAGATGACTTAGGTTGATGTCATTGTACAGTTTTTGTTTTCATTCACTCCCATCCACCATATACATCAAGGATGTTCTTATCCTTCTCAACTGTTGAAGGCCAGACACTTATATAAATGCTTATGCAAGTTACAAAATATTATAAGTTTATATCACTTTTCCTGCTCTAAAAATCTTCATTTAACATAGTTGATTTGATTTATTGATTTAAAATAGAATATCATACACTTAAAACATTTTTTAAAACCATTACCATACCATAGTACCATTACTTGCCTAAAATGTAGTGCAAGTAAAAGTATCTGTTGTAAATATTACTCAAAATGAATGAGTAAAAAGTAGCCCTTTCAAAAGTACTCAAGAGTAGTGAGTATTATGCTGTAAACACTGATGTGTTTACATGTAATTTGTGGATGTGTGTAAACGTAACATTCTGTAGTGCATTTATTTATTGCTCAGCAGGCACACAACGTCATAAGACTTAGCGATTAGATTTAGGTTATGATGACATCGAACCAACATCATAAACCAATGTCATATTGACGTCAAATACTGACATTTATTCATCAGGTGTGGCAACCAAAATCTAACATAACATCGCTTCAGTTCCCAGGAAAAATAAATGCACTTATAAAATACTGAAGAAAAAAACTAATTGAATGTACTGGGCTTTGGACAAAAGCATCTGCCAATAGCATTTAATATAAATATTTCTTTCCTGAAACTGAAGCCTAGACTTTGCCATTAATCTAGCCCTGTTCCCTGTTGATGTTTTGGGGCTGTTTTATTATCGGCCACTTCTCAAGCTTCATGATTTAGGGAGCGTGCACAGCTGGCGAATTTGGATAGATTAAAACTCTGTTGCAACTGCTCTGTTAGTGCAAGTCATTTGAATAAGAGTAAACAACGCCATTCCAACAAGCAGACCAAGACCACCTAAACAGGTTTCAGTCCATTTAGATTTGATTTGGTCTGTGTTGTGTTCGCAGTTCAACAGAAAAGCAAACACAACAAAGACCAAAGACAACTAAAACCAAAAACAGAACATGATGTCAGAACACAAAGCAACCGAGCATAAAACAGAATGCTCAATAATCCTCTTTTCACCAATGTCGCAATGGCTACATTTAACATGGAGACCAATAATCCGATTTTAATATGATTAAGACAATACTCTGATTAGGAGTCAACCATGTAAACAGCGATTTGTGATTAATTTAATCAGATTAAGGTCATTATTGAACTAACCAGAAATCGAATTAAGACATGTGGAGTATGCTGATTT
Organism: Danio aesculapii; assembly: GCF_903798145.1. Lineage (NCBI taxonomy): Eukaryota > Metazoa > Chordata > Actinopteri > Cypriniformes > Danionidae > Danio > Danio aesculapii. The sequence continues at coordinate 19,748,960 of NC_079435.1, read as the reverse complement.
TAGTCGTATTATTGGAGTGCAGTACAGACTTGGAAACACCATAATCAAACTATTACCATCATGTAGGATTTTAGCCGCATTTTGTGACAGGATGTGTATTCCATACAAACACAGCTGTTTATTGCTATTCTTCTGCACCTACCGAGTCAGAGAAGGACCACAGACACCTGCATCACAAAATACAGAGGGTTTTTCCCTGTACGGTATGTGGTATCAAATTCAATTAAAACAACACTCTTCCAGCAGTTCCTTGCATCCAATTATCTAATTTGTCACGTGGGGGCATGAATGAAATGTTCCTGAATGAAAGTGAAAGAGTCAAACTGCAGTTAAAGTCAACAAATTAAAAAAGAAACACCCGAAAGTATATGAAACTCCAGAAGAAATGTGGATGGTGCGATGACGCAATGACCTTAATCGAATTATGTGCTATACCATGTAAAACGGGATCATGAAAGGAACATTCTAAAAGCAACTCATGCAAACACCTTAATCAAATTATTGTCTTATTCAAGGTAAGGCAAATAATTCAATTACTGAAGTTCATGTAAATGTTCTCAATGATGAAGTTCATATGATAAGTTAAATGCTCATAATTATGAGCCTAGAGCTAACACTTTACAGAAATCAAGCATTATGCTATACCAGGAAAGTCTGCATAAGCTCCTCATCAAGGGCATTCAAGATAACGCTTCTGCTGCTACACAATCAAGAAGTGTTAATAGCAGCATGCGCTTTGGCGAGCATAATCATGGCTATGCTTTTAATAGGCCAGCAGCTAGCTCTCTGCAACTCTAACATGGTCACCCACTGAAGCTAAGCAGGGCTGCGCCTTGTCAGTACCTGGATGGGAGACCACATGGTAAAGCTTGGTTACTGCCGGAAGTGGTGTTAGTGAGATCAGCAGGGGATGCTCATGCTGCGGTCTGTGTGGGTCCTAATGCCCCAGTACAGTGAATGGGACTCTGCTGCTCAGTGGGCGCCGTCTTTCGGATGAGACGTTAAACCGAGGTCCTGACTCTCTGTGGTCGTTAAATATCCCAGGATGTCCTTCAAAAAAGAGTAGGGGAATCCTGAACAAATTTGCTGTGCGTCATGGCCTCATATCTATTCCTGTATCATAATTGTCTCCTCTCCATCAATCAGCTGGTGTGTGTTGTGTGCAGTCTGGCGCAATATGGCAGTCATCGCGTCATCCAAGTGGATGCTGCACACTGGTGGTGGATAAGGAGATCCCCCACCCCCCACCCCCGAATGTGTAAAGCGCTTTGAATGTCTAGGAAAGCGCTAAATAAATGTAAGGAATTATTATTATTATTATTATTATTATTATTATTATTATTATTACACATACAATGTCACTATCATTATTCGAGCAAGACTGATACAAAATAAAAATAAAGTGAAGCAGATCAGGATACTCAAGCAAAACAACCAATGTTTTCACAGCACCACATATCCATAATCACACGTCCATCATCATAAAAATGGCTTTCTTATAGTTGTCTCCGCAAATTAATCTGGAACAGGAGAAAATGTCAAAAAAATAACACACTTTAGCTTTAACGTTACAAATTTAGCCTCTAATTACACATAAAAAAGCGATATCCAACAAGAAGCACCATTGGCATGCTGGCGATCAGGCCAGACTGAGGTGTGACGTGCTGTCAGATTTTTCATGCCCTCCAGCTCTTCCATCTGAAAATTACACCATCCACGTTTCACCGTCTCCTCCGTTGCCATGGCGATCTGCCGTCACCACGCTCGTATGCACGTCACATGACACTCAGATGCACTCTATCTCTTTGACTGCTGGGTCTAAATTTAAACTCACGTGTGTGAGTGTGACCAGAGCCATTAATACACTGGAATACCCTCACATTCTCATTGTATATTCATACAGCCTTTATTTCATAAAGCAAGACCACTAAACTTTGTTTTCCTGAAGGTTGATTGTGATTGTTTGTTTCAATATGCATGCCTGTCTCCTGTCTCTGAAGTATTGCGTAGGTCACTAATTCCTTATGTAATCATTTCCAACCCTCAGAGTGATAGGATCGGAATGCTGGGAAGTTTTAGAAGTGAGAAGGAGGCTTATGTCTGGATTTTTTCTTTTAGGCTGGGGTCAGGGGGAAGTGGTAGAAAGAGAAAAGCATTTGGAGAAGCTCACCTCGAGGTCATCAAGTGAGCGAGCCATGCTAAGACGCTTGGAACGTCCAAAAGATCTTCGGCCAGAGGAACGCTGAGGAAAGCCCATAGTGATCCCTTTGAATCTTCCACCCTGTGTGGGGGAAAGAAAACAGGAAAGAAATTAGGAAACTAAACAGAGCCATTTCAGATCTTTCTGACTGGAGTTTTTACAATGTAATGTAGGTAATAAAGTACAACTACTGCTACTACTAATAATAATATTGCAATGCACATTACATGTCAAAATTTACCAAGTTTCATTGCATAATGATACTGTACACACACAAATACGCTGAAAATAAAAGTTCTGTGAATAATATTCTGAGTTTAAACAGTTTCTAACATTTATACACACTTACGTAACAACACACCTTGTTTACATTTCAATTTTCACATAATATAGCTGTACATACAATGTCTATGGAAGTGATTCTCAAACTTTTTACACCAAGTATCACCTAAAAAAAATGTGGATCTTCAAGTACCACCATAATGACTAGCATTGAAATACAGTAGCATAATAGGCCTTATTAATCAGTTACAGCTCTGCACAGTTAAAAAAACCCACCAGATTTATTCCTAATAAGAATATTTATTATTGTCAGCCACTTTAAATATTAAAAATAGTTTGAACATCAACACTGTAATTTGCTTAGAGGTTAAAAAAAGCCTCAGTGTTTAAATTAAAATGTGCTTTTAAACATTAATTAAAAACGGCACTGTTCTTAAAAAGGTACTTAAGTACTGCTGTACTTAAATGTAAAGTATTAAAATATAGTAGCCTATTTATCAAAATCTGAAAATGTTATTAGACCTCATTCTTTTATTATTAAGTGATTCCTCCGTGTACCACTAGAAGGAAGCCCACAGACCACACTTTGAGAACAACTGGTCTATAGTAATATGGCTGTACATACATTCGCATATTTTTATTCCCTATTTACTTATTTTAAGATTAAGTGAGCATATTTTTTTTACTGTTTAAAAATAAATAACGCAAATTTTCATATAATTTACTACTTTTACAGATAATGATTCTCATGTATGATCATTCATCAAAACTCTTCATTAGTTCTGCTGAACACATGGACAAGACTCTGGTGGCCAGGCTGAATTCCAGCTTATAATGGTAATCGCAGTGTCTATCTAGCAAAACGGTCTTTTAAGGAATACAAGTGATGAGAGCTTTGTCTGCTTCTCTGTACTTTTGAAAAGGACCACAACGTTTGTTTGAAATGCTCTCACTGTTTGATTTCATTGTAGGGGATGTTTGGTGAAAGCAAAGGATCACATGAATAGACAAAGAGTTTGCTCACTCCCTTGGGGAAATGAGCATTTGAGTGTGTGTGTGTGTGTGTGTGTAAAAATTAATCATGTGAAGGTTAATCTTCTGATGTACCTTTTGTTTCTAAAGTGGTTATAAAAGGACGGTTTCCCAAGGATAATAATGTTTTAAATTTAACCACACAGCATTTCTGATATTAAAAGTAAAATTTTAAATGTAACTATTTGTCACAATAGATTGATGTGAGTGGCTGCTTATTGATATTTGGAAAAAACTTGGCAAATAGTTTTGTTCAAAAAGTGTACAACATAACATGGATGACTTTAATTTTCTATTCCTAAATGTTTATAGGATTTTTTTTTTGCTCATTTGACTATGTACATAAATGGTAAATTAGCAGTATCTCCGTATCACGTGATTTATTTATTTTTATTGTCACTTTAATAATTTACGCTTTAAATTGCATTATAGAATCTTTTTTCTAACAACTTTTAACCTTGAAAAGTTTGAAAAAGTGACTTTCATTAACATTTCTAATAGTTTTTGGGTTCTAATATTTTGTCTGAGTTGGTGTTGTATATTACACTAGAAAAACATTGTAATAAACTTCCAGAATGTATTCTGTTATTTTACAGACTTATTTCTCTGTATATTATTTCTTATTCATTATATTATAAACTACTAGTACTTATATTATTAACTAATATATTATTGACTACTAATATCTCATTAAAAGTCACTTCGTTAAACTGTATTGTTAAATTTTCAACATCAAAAGTGGACAGAGCAGAGATCAAGGTCCCAGCTCTGCACAAGTTTGGCCAAAAGAGAAATGGTCGGGCCCAACTGAGCCTAGTTTCTCTCAAGGTTTTTCCTTCACTTTCGTCAATTGGTCAAGTTTGTTCTTCACCACTGTTGCCACTAGCTTGCTTGGTTTGGAACTTGTGGAGCTGCGCATCTAGGGATTGGCTCTTCAGTGTTTGGACTTTTAACAGTGGAAATTAAACCACACTGAACTGAACTAAACCTCTGAAAACTGGACTGACACAGTTTCAATTTACTAGAACTTCAATTTACTAGGACTTCTGTGTTAAGCTGCTTTCACAGCTGTAAATAAATGAAAAACACTTGTGAATCACAAAAAAACTAAAATTGTAAATTTACAGATACACTCACCGGCCACTTTATTAAGGTACACTTGTCCAAGTGCTTGTTAACGCAAAGTTCTAATTACCCAATCAGATGGCAGCAACTAATTGTATTTAGGCATGTAGACATGGTTAGGACGATCTTCTGCATCAGAATGGGGAAGAAAGGTGATTTTTGTTGCTTTGAACGTGGCATGGTTGTTGGTGCAAGATGGGCTGGTCTGAGTATTTCAGAAACTGCTGATCTACTGGGATTTTCACATACAACCACCTCTAGGGTTTACAGAGAATGGTCCGAATAAGAAATAAATCCAGTAAGCAGCAGTTCTGTGGGCGCAAATGCCTTGTTGATGTCAGAGGTCAGAGGAGAATGGCCAGACCGGTTCCAGCTGATAGAAAGGCAATAGTAACTCAAATAACCACTCATTACAACTGAGGTATGCAGAAGAGCATCTCTGAAAGCACAACATGTCCAACCTTGAATACACCGGGTGCCACTCCTGTCAGCTAAGAACAGGAAACTGAGGCTACATTCGCACTGGCTCACCAAAATTGGACAATAGAAGATTGGAAAAATGTTGCCTGGCCTGATGAGTCTTGATTTCTGATGCAACATTTTGGTAGAGTCAGAATTTGATATCAACAACATGAAAGCATAGATACATCCTGCCTTGTTGCAATGGTTCAGGCTGCTGGTGGTGGTTTAATACTGTGAGGAATATTTTCTTGGCACACTTTGGGCCCATTAGTACCATTTGAGCATCGTGTCAACGCCACAGCCTTACTGAGTATTGTTGCTGACCATGTCCATCTCTTTATGACCACAGTGCACCCATCTTATGATGGCTACTTCCAACAAAATAACGTGCTATCTCATAAAGCGCGAATCATCTCAGACTGATTTCTTGAACATGATAATGAGTTCACTGTACTCAAATGGCCTCCGCAGCCACCATATCTCAATCCAATAGAGCACCTTTGTAATGAGGTGAAACAGGAGATTCACATCATGGATGTATAGCTTACAAATCTGCAGCAACTGCGTGCTGTTATCATGTCTGATATTATCAGTTCTGAAGGCAAAGGGGGTCCAACCCGTGACTAGTAATGTGTACCTAATAAAGTGTCCGGTGAGTGTATAATAGTCTACTAGAGAAAGTTATTTATCCGCCAGCTTTACAATAATAGCACTCAAACAATCCATCGACCTCAACACATTTATTTTACAATAAAGTTGTCTATATTACTACATCAGAATTACTTAATGAAATCTGTCACATTTTATGTCCAAAGAAGACCTAACAATAACCCGACACAGACAAACACAGGAGAACTATCCGTCAGACAGTCAAACGAAGAGACAGACTGATAGAGGGATCATTTTCATAGGCTAAAGTTTAGAGGCTGATTGTGCGAATGACAAGAGTGGCATAATCAAATGGTCTCCTGTGTTGCCTAGAAACGCAGAGAACTCTGTGTGTTCAGCCTCATCATTATGACACAACAAGTGCTAACACACACACACACACACGGACACACACACACACACACACACACACAACCAAATATGCCAACACAAGTGACTACATGCACATGAGGCTCAGAGCTGTACGTACAGCAGCTGTGCACGTGTCACCATTTAAAGGCATAGTTCAACCAAATAGCAAAATTCTGTCATCAGTTGCTAATGTTATTGCAAACTTGTATTTATTTATTCAGTACAATACAAAACATGCTATTTCTACAGTTTTCTTTAGTGTCTCTTTCTAGAAAGAGTTTGGAACAATGGAAAGTATACAACAAATTATTTATTCAATGTCCCATCATTCTTCAAAATGCCTTCTTTTGCAGAAGGAAGGTTCGGAATGACATGAGGGTGAGTAAACTGTGATATTTTCAATGAAATGAAAGGACATTTGTGCAATTTCCCCTCAATCACGCATACTCAAAAAGTGAATTTCAAAGCAAGTAAGGGGAAATACTAAGATCACTCACACACACACACACACACACACACTCTCAAATGACTCATATACAAAATAATGAAACCTCACAGAATCAAGAGAGAACAAATTATCTGAGCTTAGGGCTTAGGGGCTATTATTTTGTCAGTTGGACTACCAAAACCTATGTACAATGTGCCAGACAGGTTATCTAGATAGCCTGCCGGGCATGTTGTAGATAGATTTTGGTAGCCCGACTAAAAAAAAACAATAGACCCGGGACTCTGCGCTACCAGATTTTGCAGTAACCCAAAAATGAAACTAATTCTTCATGATTTACTAACCTTTAAGTGGTTCCAAATCTGTTTGAATTCCTGTCTTCTGTTGAACACACACACAATGATATCGTGAAGAATGTTCAAACCTAATGTTCAAAGCCCTTGACCTCAGAACAAAAAAATGTTTGGAGCATTCTTCAAAATATCTTTTGTGTTCAACAGAAAGACAGAAACTCAATCATGTTTGGAACAAGTGATGAAAGCAATTATGAAAAAAGATAACTTCTATAAAAACACATTCACCCAGAGATCGAACTATAAATCCTTGTGAATAAAACGGTTTAAACTTAGTTTGTCGAGAAGATTGTATTTAATCGCTTTATACTGTACATAATGTATTTACGTAATAAATGTATAACAGTAACTATGTTAATGTTAGTTTAAAACACTTATTTTAAAGTATAAAAATGAAAATACAACTGAATGTTACTAGTTAATGACTCTAAACATATAAAAATAAAATGATTGCAGCTTGTAATCAGATTAAAACTATGATTTTTCATGCGTTATTAGGCATTAAAGGGCACCTATTTTACCCCTTTTTCAAGATTTAAGATAAACCTTTTGTGTCTGTAAAGTTTCAGCTCAAAACACCCATTATATTATTTATTATACCTTTTGATCGTTAGAATTTTCTGCTCTGAACACAATGTAGCTGATTTTGTTGCCTGTGCCTTTAATGCTAGTTCTCCCCACCCACCGTTCCCATGTGCCTGTCAGAGTGTGCCTCAATCTCCACCTCGGCTGCGTCAGATAAACAGCACAGTGACAGACATGAAGGAAGCAGAACAGTAAGAAACAGTAACAGAACAGTAAGAACTTTACCAATGAAGCCTTTATACAACGAGTCACACACAATGTCGTTACAAAGTTCACACACACACTTAACACACGCGTTTAATCTTGCACTCTTTTTGCACAGCAAATGTGACAGGATACACTTTAACATGCACTGCTGTACGGATATCCGTTATGTTATTGTACAAAATAAACCTGATTTAGCGTCCACAAACGGGGATTGAAGCGTGTGCTTTTATAATTGTACTGCCATGCGGCTGTGGTGATAAAGTAAAGATGGTAAAATCGCTATAATTCATTACAAGCATGCACTGTTTTATAAAAGTTTTAAACTTGTAAAATTGATTCTTGATCACATTTGATGATGATTGATGATCACAGAGTGCTGAACAGATCTTTTAATCCCAGTTGCTTTGAGCACGTCCTGTCTTGTTGATATGATTATAGACGTTACTAAGGAGACATGTTAATACGCGGCTGTCAATCAATTTGGTGGGCAGGCAAACTTTACTCCCACTGTGTGTTGCTGTGGGCCTCAAAATGGGAGGGATTTGGATCCTATTTTAACGTCAGGAAAATTATAAAAAAAGAGACTTATTGGGTTTACATCACCCCAATATGACTGTGGACACATGGTACCTACACACAGTTCTGTCCAAACAGCTTACAAAAGATGATTTTTTATCATAGGTGCCATTTAACATCACATAAGATTTATTAAAAGCTTTTGTAATTTTCATCAAAAGTTAACTAATGTTAACTATTGGAATCTTGGTTTTTTCTATACTATATAAAAGTCACGGAATTTGCAATCAATTTTTCAGCATGTAGTAGGCCAGATTAACATCTGAAAATGTTTGAATTATTATATTAAGCAATTCAATCTTTAAGCATTTGGCACTGCCATAAACACTCACTGCAAATACAGTAGAATGTGAATATTGTTAAAATGCATTCATTCATTTATCATTTTCCTTCATTTCTGGCTTAGTCCCTTTATTCATCAGGGGTCACCACATGAATTGCCAACTTATCCAGTATATGTTTTACACAGCGGATGCCCTTCCAGCTGCAACTTGGAAACACCCATACACACTCACATTCACACACACACAATACGGCCAATTTAGTTTATTCAATTCACCTATACCGCATGTATATCCCAAGCACCCCGAGGAAACCCACGCCTAAGAAATGCCTACTGACCCAGCTGAGACTCGAACCAGCGACCTTCTTGCAGTGAGGTGACAGTGCTAACCACTGAGCCACCGTGTTGCCCTCTTAAAATGCACTCTAAACAATAAATAATTATATGAAGCACCCACGATATCAGTATTGTGCATGTTCATTATCACAATATTTTGATATTAAATGTTTTATTTTTACTTAATATATATTTTAATATTATTATTTTTAGTTGGTCATGGGTGGTTCTATAAGCATTTCAAAGCATGTTGTACTCTGTATGTGTGACTAATGAAATTTGAGTGTATCAATTTTTTGATTATCGCCATGTGTCTAGACCTGGGTGTGTGGGATACTACACCCCTATTGAGTGTCATTAAACATCCCATCACACAGGAATTGGGAAGTCAAACATGACAGACTACCATTTGATCACATCAGATTTTTCCACAGCAATAGAGTCACATTGTGTACCAACCTAAAGAAACATTGCAAAACTAAACTAACTGTTAGGATGAGAAGCGTAAAAAGCTGCTGAAACTGGTTTTGGTGAACAACCCAACAGGCTGCCCTTTTTTGTGTGCACTTCTTGGGAGATGATTTCAAGGAAGTTGATTTTTATTTATATACTTCAAAAGACTAATGAAGAGACAGAGAGGGGGGAAAAAGAGGCTCATATGACCATACTGACATCAGCACAGCCTAAAGCTCATTTTTACATCTCAGAAGAGTGAATGGTACATCAAAGTACTACACTTTTCTCTTTTATTATTATTATTTTTGTATTGTTACCCATCACGGTTGTTCCTATTGATTTATTGACTCTATTACTGTACTGTTTGTACTTTACTCTTTTGTTTCTCTTTCTCCTGCTAAGGTGCAGTTGTGTCAGGCTGTGTGGTTGAGATAACATCATGGATTCCTGCAGGGATGTACTGTGCGCTATACAGACCTCTTAGACTTATCAGGGAGGAGCTCTGAGAAGCTTTCTTTCCTGTTTACTTCATCCGTGAGGAGCGGATGACAAACCATAAATGTCACTGTAAAAACATCATCTATCTGTTTATCTGTTCCATTCTCATTGCAAAACCATCTTTCTCTCCCCCTCTGTAAAACTACACGGTCGAATTCAGATCTCCCAGTAAGATTACGATTCAGTCCCAGCAAAGACGTACTCGCATAATCGAAACCGTAAACATATCAAATCTTTACGACAAAACAATACAGCACAAGGGTGGTTAAGTGTACTTTTGGATTCAGATAAAAGTGTGGCTTTTGACATCATGATTTCTCTGTACTGCTCTCCGCAAGTCGAGACATGACTTCTGAGGAATTGTCCATGTGCAACTCTCAATTGAAATGCTGAACATTTCTTACATAAGCTGTGAGAAAACAATATGCAGAAAATCAGAAATAGTACTAATTAATAAATTCATATTAGCATATCTGGTGTTGATATTTATCTATTGATATAATATAATATAATATAACATAATATTACATAATATAATATAATATAATATAATATAAGTATAATATAATATAATATTATATAACATAAGTATAATATAATATAATATAATATAATATAATATAAGTATAATATAATATAGTATAATATAATACAACATAATATAATATAATATAACATAATATAACATAATATAATATAATATAATATAAGTATAATATTATAAGTATAATATAATATAATTTAATATAATATAATATAATAAGTATAATATAATAAGTTTATTATAAGTTTATATGATATTAATCTATTGATATAATATAATATAACATAATATTACATAATATAATATAATATAACATAATATAATATAATATAGTATAATATAATATAATATAAGTATAATATAATATAATATAGTATAATATAATATAATACAACATAATATAATATAATATAACATAATATAATATAAGTATAATATTATAAGTATAATATAATATAATTTAATATAATATAATATAATAAATATAATAAATATAATAAATATAATATAATATAATATAATATAATATAATATAATATAATATAATATAATATAATATAACATAATGTAATATAAGTATAATATTATAAGTATAATATAATATAATTTAATATAATATAATATAATATAATATAATATAATATAATATAATATAATATAATATAATATAATATAATATAATATAATATAATATAATATAATATAGTATAATATAATACAACATAATATAATATAACATAATATAACATAATATAATATAATATAAGTATAATATTATAAGTATAATATAATATAATTTAATATAATATAATATAATAAGTATAATATAATAAGTTTATTATAAGTTTATATGATATTAATCTATTGATATAATATAACATAATATAATATAATATAATATAATATAATATATATAATATAATATAATATAATATAATATAATATAATATAATATAATATAACATAATATAATATAATATAATATAATATAATATAATATAATATAATATAGTATAATATAATATAATATAGTATAATACAACATAATATAATATAAAGTATAATATTATAAGTATAATATAATATAATATAATATAATATAATTTAATATAATATAATATAATAAGTATAATATAATATAATATAATATAATATAATATAATATAATATAATATAATATAATTTAATATAATATAATATAATATAATATAATATAATATAATATAATATAATATAATATAATATAATATAATATAATATAATATAATATAATATAATTTAATATAATATAATATAATATAATATAATATAATATAATATAATATAATATAATATAATATAATATAATATACTTTTTCAAATATTACCCAAGTGATGTTTAACAAAACAAGGATATTTTCATAGTATTTCCTATAATAATTTTTTTTCTGGAACAATTTCTGTTTAACGGAGAGAAGATTTATTCTAACACATTCCTAAACATAATAGTTTTAATAAATTATTTCTAATAACCAATTTATTTTATCTTTGGCATGATGACAGTAAATAATATTTGACTAGATATTTTTTAAGGCACTTCTACACAGCTAAAAGGGACATTTAAAGGCTTTACTAGGTTCTTAGGTTAACTAAGCATAATTTTGAGCTTAAATGTTTTTTTTTTAATAAATTAAAAGCTGCTTTTATTCTAGCCGAAAAGAAACAAATAAGACTTTATCCAGAAGAAAAAATATTATCAGATATACTATGAAAATGTCCTTGCTCTGTTAAACATCGTCTGGGAAATATAAAAAAAATAAATAAACAAATAATAATAAATCAAAGGGGTTGAAAATTTCGGACTTCAACTGTATATTTTTGATTGTCTACAGAACCAACCCCTGCATTCCAATAGAATTTCCTAAATATCTTAATTTGCATTGTTAACATAATAACATAATTAAGTCTTAAAGTTGCACATTAAGCTAATAAGTATCTCACAAAATAACAAGAAAAGTATTATGCAATTTCACAAAATAAATTAGTTATTAGAAAATGGTTAAGAAAACTATTGTTTAAAAGTTGTTGAAAAAAAAACTTCTCTATGTTAAACAACACTTAAGAAAAAGAATTAAAATTTCTCAGGTGAGCTAATAATTTTGACTTAAGCTTTGAATTTCAACTTTTTACACACACAGACAGTCCCCAAGGGATGCTCAAGCGCTGGTCATGTATTTAATCATATTTAATGTTAGCCTTTTAAAATAAGATAATGTTTTACTCCATAAGAGTACGGCAAAAAGTGTTTGTTTCAAGTAGCAAAAATGTCATGATCAGCAGACCACCTTCACTTCAATTTGGGCAAGGAAAAACCCTGCACATACTACTCAGCATACAGTATTGAGTACACCCCATTTTAAAAATGAATATTTGTATCCATTTTACTGTGAATATAGGCAATGCATTTAGGTGCATTTAAACACACAGATTTATTAAACAGATATATTTATTCAAATAATATTTTAGTCACCAAACATATTTAGAAATTGAAAGATAATACAATTAAATTCAAGCAAAATATTGCAAAAAAAATAAATAAATAAATACAACCTCCAAAATTTCAACTAAATTTAAAAAACAAATTTGTTCCTCTTTTTTTTTTAATTTGTATTTAATATTTTTCTGTAACATATAAATTTGTGTGTACCAGTTTTTGGGTGTTATCGTAAGTTATTTTGGTAGATAAGCTCCAGATTTGGCTTCATTACTGACTAATCTAATGTATATGCACAAATATAATATTGTATAGCTTCTTATTAAAATATGAATTTAAAAGATAAATTTGTGAGGGGTGTACTTATATATGCTGAGTACTGTATGCCATTAATAAGCCATTTAGTGTAGTTTATATAACAAAAACAAACTTTTTCAGAACAGGTATCTTTTTACATATTAAATTACATATCTATTTGACATATTAAAGACTATTTCAAAATTACAGTCTAGGCCCAACATACTAATTGTAAGTGTTTAAGCTCACCACTTTCATTTAAACCATTAAGCTTTACCCATTTGTCAGCAACAAGTCTTTAAAAATTAACGATATGATGAAAATTAGGATGATCGCATATTGTTCTATATATTTCAGTCAGTACAGGTTAGAATATTCAACAATTTCTGTTACACTGAATGGAAGCTATATTTTGACTTTATCTACACAAAAGCTCACAAGAAATATTTGACTTGCATTTAATATGCTTGTACCTATGTATATAATAAAATGTTAATAACATGTTTGTTAGCAGACTTTATCCTTGTTCATCATTTTAACTATAAACACCAAAACAATTATCCATAAAAATTGACATCATTTTAAAATATATACCTAATATAAATTAACCAAATCATGTTTGTGTAATGCAAATTATAAAATAAAAAAAGTTAAAAATAAAATAATAAATAAATAGGTTACATTTGCCAACTTTAAAACATTAACTTGTTTTTATTTATAAATAAAAACGTTCTATACAAGTGGACAAAAGAAATAAATCCTCACACTGCAAGGGTATTCAACCTGTATTTGACACAAACACAGCGGAACAGCGCCGCCTGTTGGTGAGCACGAGACTGACGTATATGACCCGATGCGAATGCCAAGCAAAATATTAAGCAGTTTAAGCTACAAAAATACAATTCTCAGGCTGAAAAAATACACGCATAACTTCTGTCCATTAATTGTTCATTTATTTATATATTTAATAACAAACATAGCACTTTGTTTTAAACACAATATGCTATCGTTAATGAAGCTAATTTATCAGCTGTGTTAGGATTGACTGTACACTATTAAAACTCGTGGCGCCATGATACCTCACACCTCATCGGTCATGGCCACTGCCACCTGTGTGAGACACACGTGGCAGGGTTGCCATGTCAACAGTGCTCACCTAGAATGCTCTCAGATTAATATGCAGGCCAAGAGATACTGGATCACCCTTGCAACTACAATTCAACTCTAATTAAACAAAATTTAGTGATTATGCATGCTGTTTTTTCTAATTAATTGAGAGAATGCATGGAATTCTCATTTTAAATATTAAAATAGATACAAATTTGATTAAATGCTACAGCAAAGGATACCACCACTTTCCCCTTATACAAATATATAATTTTGAACATAAAAATAGATGCTTCTGTCAACATTATCTGGTGCTTGAATGAAATGAACTGAACTGAATGACCAATCCCTGAAGAAATGAAGCCAGACCGCTGATGTCTTACTGTATTTAGCAGACCTTGAAGCCATTGTCAAAGCACAGATGATGCATATAACAGCTATATTACTATTCTGGGAAATCCAATCAGTGTTGTCTGTTTTGTTGCTTTGGGCCTGTGGTCATTTTTGGCTCCTGTGGAGTGGTTCTGGGCTTAACTCATTTCCTACAAACGCGAAGGAGTTTCTAATCTAAAAAGGCAGACATGTGGTCAATTGTACATGCAGCCTGGCAGAAATAAATAGATATTAACACTTGTATTTGATTTTGATTGAATGAAGTCTTTCCAATAATCTATGTAAAGAAACTTCACCCTTACGTCATTTCAAAATAAATTTTACGTTTAGAATGGAGATGTATTATATATAAACCTGGAATAAACTTTATTTTTCTCTTTTGGAGGTTAACAGGCCCTGGTCCTTCTTTCCTTTCATTTTCTGAGAGGGTGGTCGTTTTAATATTCAAATTAATCTGATTTGGGACAGCATAAATTGATGATGACAGACTTTCCAATATTTGATGAACTGTTTCTGAACGTATCCTGCTCGATTAGTTTTAGTGGTTTGACATCTACTGGCCAAATTCAAGACTCAAATGAACAAAGTGAATATGAGAGAGCAGAGCAAGCACTCACAGTCATCTGAACTGAAAATTTTCCACTGGGAGAATGATACCAACTCAGCTTTGTACCTCAATCTTCTCATCTCAGGGTCAGTTTTAACATGTTCCCTCCAAGCATGAAGAAACAGTGAAAGCAGCAAATGGGAATGAAGTATTTTCAGCCTAGGTACGTATGTCACCTACCTGACAGAATTCTTTTTGACAGAGAAGTGTTTGTGCATTGATGGTGTAAAACTATTGTAGATAAAACTATAATAAAATAAAATACAAGAACAAAGTTGCAGTGAAACTTTGCAATTTGTTTTTTTTTTTTTTTAAGAGAAAGTCTGGTGGAAAGATACAAAGAATATGTGTTGCATTTAAAAACAGCAAAGTAAAGGATCAGGTTATGCATGTTAATAAGGACAAGATGACAAAGTGGTCTATATTCCAGGCACATTCGTTTCCCAGGAAGCATTTTTTGTTTTTAAAAGATGTCTAATAGATGTCTAAGAATAGCCCAAAATTAGACTAGTCATCAAATAAACAGAAATTAATGACATATAAAGTCTGTCTAATCTGTCTACTTGACGACTAGTCTTATTTCAGGGTATTCTTAGATGTCTATTAGATTTTCACTGACAACCCAAGTTTAGCCTTGTTTAGATGTCTATTAGATGTCTATAAAACACAAAATTGTTTGCTGGGTTATGCTTGCAAGGACATTTCAAGCAGACAGCACACTTTATCTGATTAACAAGTTTTCTGCAATAGTATCACAATTAAAATCATTACTCACTCATTCTACCTTATCCCAAGGATCAGTTATTGTTGTAAAATCGAATACATTTTAATTTGCAGTTAACCACTTCTAGAATGAAGAAGGCTAACAGACTGTGATCCCAAACAAGTTGTTCTCAGATCTTGCAATTGTGACTTGATTGATTTTCTTACCTTTTTCTCTGACTCTTTAGTTCTTCTGACATTGTTCGATTGTTGTGAATGCTCTCGTAGGTTCTTCTCCCCGAACAGCTTCTTAGTCCACTCGTCCTTCTGTGCATGAAGCCGGTGAGGCTGTGAGGCAATTTCGCCTGCAGCACGGTACCGGTCAGCTGGAATCTTACTCATGGGTGGTGGCAGGGTGCTACAGTTAGCACTGGACCATCCGTCTGTGGACTCTGCATAAGACTCCTGATCACTGCTGTGTCCCTGACGCCAATCCCTCAGGACGTGAACTGGCAGCCAGCGCTGGCCTGATGCCCCTGCCACTTTCTTGCCATGGGCAGAATAGTGTGAGCGCGAAGGAAGGCCTGACACATCCAGCCGTGAGGAGGAGTTTAGATGCCTGCCTGAAAGCAGAGGTGGGTCTCCATGGGAATGTGGATGGGGCTGAGGGTGATCCACAAACTGCTCATGCCGAAAGCCGTTACGATGCGAGATTGGTGGTGGAGGCGGTGGTGGTGGAAGACCTCCGCAGGCACCCTGGCAACGAGGTCCAGTAGGGTTTTCCCAATGTCCTGTAGGAACATGTCGACCAGGATTTGCACCCAAGTCCACCAAGAGGACTCGGTTGTTCTTCTCTTCTGGCAAGAAGTTCCCAATGCCACTGTCACTGTTGCTGCTTGTGCTGTTGTTTTGCTGAGCATCTAAGTCACCATCAAGGAAAGCTCGAGCTCGCATACCCTCTATGGATTCCCCCATGTCACGATACAGAACAGACACAAACTGTAGCAGTGGCTGAGAAGTCGGTGGGAACTCCAAGCAGCCACCAGTATCTGGGTCTGGAGTGCAGTCAAAGCCAAAGCGTCGGGCAACACCTTGGTGGATTTTATGATGACAGAGTTCTGGGTCTACAATGAAGACATGACAAGATGTCCGTAAGCCTTGCTCCTCCTCTCCATGTCTATGCATACGGTGGTCATTTGTTGCTTGCATGGTGACAAGGCCAAAGAAGCGGCGATCGTCTGGACACACAGCACTGAAGGCTAACTTCTCTGCGGGGTAAGTTGCTAAAACAGCACCTCTGTCATTGCACAGCTGCACACAATCATGCATGACTTTAAGCAAAACCAACGAGTGCACTTTTTGTTCGGCACGTAGACGTCGCATACAGCCACGGATTGCCTGCAGGCTGTCGCTTTCTAAATTGGCACTTGTTGAAGCTAATTCAATAGATCCCAAGTAACCCACAATCATCCCAACATTGAGTATTCCTGCAGAGTCTGCAGTTTGCAACAGGGCAAATTCGTCTTGCTGTTCAAACATATCAACAAACACAGAATCGTCATTGAGCACTTTGGCCATCTCTTCTTCAGTGAGCAAGTTGGGATCACTTCTTTGGGTGCTGACGCTCACATAAGGGAATTCTGGCTCTGAGACAGTCCTTGGTTTGGAAGCAGAGGCACAAGCAACTGCTCTTTCTGAGCTGCTGGATGAGTGGCTGGAATTTTCAAAGATCATGTTGAAGATCCCACCAGACTGCATCTCTGCTACAACACGTTCTGCACGGTTTATGCCTAGTGTCTTTGAGTCCATCTTTGGCCTCAGCCAGTGGCTCTTGTGGTCATGAAACTCCAGTTCTTCATCACTTGAACACGAATCAACGTGCCCGTTTTTATGACTGCCTTCAGCAATGACTAAGTGTAGGACACCTGTGCAGCGGCCAATCAGCTTGACAACATCCTCATGAGAAGCTTTAGACACATTAATGTCATTCACACTCAGGATTTGATCTCCAGAGCGAAGGCCCACATAATCAGCTGGACTACCCTTGAGGATGCAATTCAGAACACATGGAGACTGACCAGATAGTGTGAAGCCATAGCCTGTTCTCCCCCTTGCAACCTCCACTCCTCTAATGCGAGCAGATGGCTGGGCATTCACACGCCTCCTGCCTTGTTCTGATTGCCTGAACATCCTTCTTTGGCTGCCTGTTTAGCTCTTTTTTTGACACAGGCTTCACAAATACAGAGACGGAGAGCTTAATGATATCATCCTTTCAGTTCCAGAGCTCCAGCCTAAGGAACTAACATGGTGAATGCTTCAATATTCACAGTACACCTTTACAAGAAAAAAGGGAGAATAGTTTTGATTATCTAATGCACAGACAAATTAGTGACAAATTTAAGCACAATCAAAACTGTATGATTTAATACTTTCAGTAAAACTTTACAAGAAAAAAGGAGAATAGTTTTGATCAACTAATGCACAGACAAAATGACAAAAAATTTAAGCACAACCAAAATTGTATGATTTAATAATTTCAGTAATAGGGCTGGGCGATAAAACCCATCGATATTTATTAACCGAACACCATTGTCAATATCGAAAAAAAAAACATTCGCTATGTAGTTTTGGTATGAAGCGCTATAGTTTTGTAAAAATTTGGCTGCTGAGAGCGCGCTTTGGAAGCAATGCCAATAAGCTTAAGTTGTAAGTTTGTCATTTCCAATGGATGTGCGTGACTTGCATGATGTGCATATGTGAGTGACGTGCACATGTTGTGCAAGCGGCGCATATGTGACTTGTGCGCATTTTTCAGGCGCACCTAGTTGAAAACATCTAAACTTTTCCGAATGCCACAAACGCACCGCGATTCATGCAAGTAGAACTTACCAATTTACTTCACCCTTCGTATGGAAAATACACATTTTAGTAATAACGATAACTGTTAGTCTAAATACCACAGACAAATACAGCACATCGAAACACTGCAGTGCTTTTTACTTTTTTACCATAAACCTGTCATTCTCTGAGAAAACGCTCAGGTCGCTTAGTTACAAGAGATGGCAGGGGAGCCCGTTGTAATGGTCAAGGAAACCACGCGCTCACGCTTGCCACTTCAGGTCAGAATAACAACACATGGAAAATGAGTGCCATGGCTAGCAGCAGTGAGGAGATTGTAAATAAAAAAGGATGTAAGCATATCGCCAGAGTGGCTTTTTGGTTTCTTTTCTTGTGCATCCCAGCCACTAGCACCCCATCAGTGTGTATTTGAATAATGATGGTTGGTTCCTTTACCTGAAAGCTCAAATTTGATTATCATAATTTGTTTTGTTAATAGAGTTTAAGTTTCACTATATCATTATTATTCACACCTTACAGATGTTGATACCTTAGGGTGCTTTCATGCCTGTTTTGTTCTGAAACTGGGATTAAAATTGTTACAATGTTGCACTTTGTACTTGGTTAGTTTCTAAACGGGCCAAAAGAGCTAAAACAAGTAACGTGAGAGTAAACTCTCCACAAATTGGTCAGAGTTTCGCCGTTTATTTAGCAGAGTCCCGCTCAGCTGTCATGCGTCCTTATTTTAATTTATGACGATGAGCAATAAGACATAAACGAAAAGCAGCACTTTAATTCTGAATGGTGACACCCACAGACATCGTCACCAAGTATAAATCAGAGGTAAGACTTTCTCATACATAGCCCTTGGCTAGAATTATGCATTATAGGCTTTACATTATAGAGAGAAATAACTGATAAACCAAGACTGCAGTTCGGTCAGTTTTCCTAATGGATAAACAGCTCTCGTTAATATTTCATCATGCTTTGACTTTCGCATTTAACATGAAACGCAAATTTACAAGTAGGAATGGCATCCCACCCTCCTCATAATTCTCTCTTCACATAGCCATATATGCCTATTACATATCCACAATACACGGTAATATAGCCGGGCTCGGATCGTTTTGCTTTCTCACTACAATCGATCTGCTCCAGAGTTAGTTTCAATCATTCAGGCGATCTCGGACCAATTGTTTTGGCACGGATCCGAGTGCGATTGCTGGATTGACATATGCCAAACGAACCGCGCCAGGTTCCGAAACAAAAGTCTAAGTGTGAAAGCACCCTTAGTTGAACACACTTTGTAACATTTTATTTATCAAGAGTCTCTTTAACACTGATATTTATTTATTATAAAGAGATCAGATATTTTGTTTAAATATTTTTTGCGTTTGACTATTAAAACTACTTGCCATAGTAATGTTGCAAAATTAAAATAAAGTTTTTAAATAAAACAAATACTAATATTCCTAAATGTATTGGGAAAAAATATTCAGTAATTATCGATATCGAATGATATTAAACATTATATCGTGATATTTTTTGCAATATCACCCAGCCCTTTTCAGTAATTAATTAAACTTTTTTTAATTACTCTGAATATAGTTTCATGCAAATAATAAATGAAATCAAAGTGACTACAGAGATTGGATTTACACGTAATGCATGAAATAAAGGGCTTGTCAAGTTTATTAGAGCAGTTTTCATAAAATGTATATAAAAATTGTTTATAGGCATATTGCAAACTGAAATAACTGTAAAAATGAATTTCCATCTTTTAATAAATGGCCTATAATTACTATTTTTTTTCACACCGCTTTTATTGCAAAATAATAATTTCCAAAATTGTGGATAACAACACTTCCATTTCAGCATTAGAAATATTACTGTTGCAAAACCGCTCACAAATAGTGGATTAACTATAACAGAAACAAAACTGATTTTGGTATCCAGAAAAGTTAGTTTAGACCAGCTGTGGTGATCTGGTTAATAATTTTGTAACACACATATTGAAACGTTATGTTTTCTCAATACGTTTTTGACACGCTGGACATCCTCATTTTTCATTGACTGCCATATTAGGTTAATTATGTATATGACAACAGTACAACATATTAGCACCAGAGTAGATTAAAAACACACGCTTTGTGGATATTTAACATGCCGTTCGATTTTAAAAAGTTATTGAAGAGTGAGGAAAGTGGCGTGGAGTAAGCATTTTATAATAACAAACATGCGCTTGGAAGCTGGCGCTTAGAAACGGACAGGATATATAAACTCACAAATTTATTAGCGCTTGTCATCGATGTTTTTTTCCTTATTCTTCTCATACAGATGCCAAGAAGACGAGAAGACTCATCCGCTCTTGCTAACCGTCCCGCCTTCTTTTTCCCCATTGTTGGAATGCCCACGCGTCAACGTGTGTAACCATGACAATTGAACTGTCAATAGCCATTTCCCCTCGTTCATTGGTTACCACAGCAGTCAGTCATCTTCACATCGACCCAAAAACCCAGTTTGACCGAGACAAGACAACTAACCACAAAGTTATGCTACAGGTGTCAAAAACATCACGAGCGAAAAAACAACTAAGAGTAAAACAAGATAACGCAAATATCCTCGCAGACCGTACTCGTGAATTTAATATTTTATAACGGATGAGTGTCGAGCTGCCTCGGTATTGGTTTTCTCGAAGAACAGCTGGCCAGTGAGTAACTAACGGTATTGAATTATCAGCATCAGTCTCTAGATACTGACTGAAGTAACATATATTCACACAACAACTAGTAATAATATATAAGACGACAACCTCATATAGATAAACATAATTTCAAAAAACAAAATAATTTACCTATAGGCCGAAAGTTCTAATATCCGCAAAGGCACAAGAAATTCCCATGGCTACATTGCTAACATTAGCCGCCACTTCCCAAAAACTTTCCTGTGAGGAGGAAATAAGACATTTCGAGCATTACAATACAGAAAATCTTAGATAGTAATAGATAGTTATGCATTAACTAGTTTGGTGGTCTTACTTTTTGACGGATGTGTCCAAACGTGATGTGAAGTTTAATGACATGGTAACCTTAGTGCTGCATAAGGAGTAAACAAAAGGAGAGGGCAGCTGGTGTGTGGACACCAGGAGGAGGAGGAATCTACATCTCAGGGAGGTTTTTTTCTTCTTAAAGGACAGCACCGGTATATGACTTTTTTTCTTAACACGACAATGGATTTTGATATATAATTTAGTTAATCCCCGTAATATTATATAAAAATAGAGTCTGATGAAGTAAAAGTACCTTCCAAGTTTACAGTAGAAGCACCATTTAAGTAATTTGAAATTTCCTATTACATTTCTTCATTATTTTTTTCTTCACATAACATGAACATGGAAATGTCAACAGATACAATTTAACTCTTAAATTGCCTGTAATCTATTGTACACGACCTTGGACCAGCAGTTATCAGACTCCTTTTTTACTTTGAGGTGTAAAATAATATATTAAGAATGCAAATACATTTTTGTAATTATTATAATAATATTAATGATTTGATATATTTGTAATAAATAATATATTTGATTCTCTTTTACCTGCTAAATGGCTTTTTTTTTAAAAAAGATTTTTAATAGTTACAATATAGAGATTGATATAAATCTAATCAAAGAATGTGCCGTTCCTGTTGAAGTCTGAACTACCCCTCCCCCCCATAGATATATAGATATAGATATATATAGATATAATATATTTATTATTATTGTCCTATTAAGCTTATAATACTGGTCAGACACTGTGTCTGCTGAGCCCACATTAATGTAACTGTTCTATACTTACATAAATTCTATACTTATACAATACTGATGCTTGTACATACAAAAATATCCAATTCATTGTTTTATCACTAATAAATAGACACCCATGCAATCCCTTCATTCAGTGTGCCCAAACTGCTTTTCCGAGGATTAGATTCTAAATTCCTAAATAAACTCCTAAAATCCAAATCTAAAAAAAGAACAAATATGACAACAAAAATGACACATATATTTATACATGTATATACACATATAAAAATGCACATATACTTATATACATAAAAAATCATCACAATATTCTAGGGCTCTACATCACTCATTTAGTTATTTAAAGACCAAATTATTAGCTATAAAATTTGAGTTCTGACATGAGCATCGAATACCTGGATTTAAATAAATAATTAATGATTAAAGCAAAGTCTCTTTTTTTTTTTTTTTAATTGGCCATTCTATATTTTCTCTCTCTCTCTCTCTCTCTATATATATATATATATATATGTATGTGTGTGCGTGCGTGCGTGCATATATATATATATATATATATATATATATATATATATATATATATATATATATATATATATATATATATATATATATATATATATATATATATACACTGGCGATCAAAATTAGAGAACAATTTATAAATAATTGAACAATTCTGAAATAACGTCATCTTCACTGCTCAACAGTTGAAGGAGTTTTTGTCCCGTCTATACCATGCTACCAGAACACCTTTTCCACAAAATAACTAAGGCATTTCAACAAAAACCATTATTTTGCAGAAAACACACTGATCAAAATTAGAGAACACTTTCAGATACCTCCCAGTTATTGGTGTTAATCTGGCACCTGGTGCTAATTTTCCCGATTATCTATCAACCCCTATTTAACTGGCAGCCTAACTTTCAGTTTCATTGACTCTGCAAGATGGTGGGCCGTTCTAAAGTGACTGAAAGCCTCCGGCAGCAGGTTGTCCAGATGAAAGCCAAAGGTATGACCCTATCAGCCATAGCAAGACAAGCTGGTCGTTCCAAATCTGTTATTTCAAGAATATTGAATCTTTACATCCTCACAAACTCATTCAAGTCCCCCAAGAAGGCTGGTCGTCCACGGAAGACAAATACAAGAGAGGACAGGATACTGCGGAGGATCTCAATGGCCAATCGTTTCCACACTGCAGCTGGAATTGCTCACCAGTTCAGCGCTGAACAGGGTAAAAATCTATCTCGTCATACAGTGTCTCGACGTTTAAGAGCATTTGGACTGAAAGCCCACTCTGCAGTGACCAAACCTCTCATTAGCAGGAAGAATCAAAAGGCTAGACTAAGCTTTGCTGAGGAGCATGTTGTGTGGACAGAGGAGAACTGGTCCAAAGTTCACTTCAGTGATGAAAGCAAGTTTAATTTATTTGGGTCCGATGGGAAACATTATGTTCGGCGAAAAACTGGAGAAAGACTGAACCCAAAGTGTGTAAAGAAGTCAGTGAAAAGTGGAGGAGGAAGTGTCATGGTTTGGGGTATGTTTTCTGCAGCAGGAGTTGGGCCTCTTATACAGCTACATGGCAGAGTGAATGCAAATGTTTATCAGAACCTTCTTCAACAACATATGGTTCCTTCCCTGCGTTCATCACCCAATCAGCCCGCAGTATTCATGCAGGACAATGCTCCATGTCACACAGCAAAACGGGTAAAGCAGTTCCTTGAAACTGAAAACATTGAAGTAATGACATGGCCTGCCCAGAGTCCTGATCTCAACCCAATAGAAAACCTCTGGAAAATCCTTGGCGACAAAGTTATGGCCAAGAAACCCACTACAGTCACTGAACTGTGGAGGAGACTGGAAGAAGAGTGGACCAAAATCACACCAGAGCAGTGTGAGAGACTAGTGCTGTCCTGTGGCCGCAGATGTGCTGAAGTCATTCAGAGCAGAGGCCTATACACTTCCTACTAATTGCTGACTGTTGTAACCTTCAGAAAAAAATGCTGTAATCTTTTTCCATGCTACAATCATTGTTGTTCTCTAATTTTGATCAGTGTGTTTTCTGCAAAATAATGGTTTTTGTTGAAATGCCTTAGTTTTTTTGTGGAAAAGTTGTTCTGGTAGCATGGTATAGACTGGACAACAACTCCTTCAACTGTTGAGCAGTGAAGATGACATTATTTCAGAATTGTTCAATTATTTATAAATTGTTCTCTAATTTTGATCGCCAGTGTATATATATATATATATATATACACACACACACATACACACACCCATACGTGCATACACACATACAGTGGTCAGCATATATATATGTACACCCCATAAAATCTCTCTTTTAATTCTTATTAGGAAGCTATACAATATTGTATTTGTGCATATACATTAAATTAGTCAGTACTGAAGCCAAATCTGGAGCTTATCTAACAAAATAACGGTCCAAAAACTAGTACACCCAAATTTATGCTACAGAAAAATATTAAATACAAGTTTACAAAGAGGAAAAAAAATCAAGAGAAGCAAAAAAAAAGGAAAAATTTAGTTGAAATTTTGTAGGCTGTAATTTATTTTTGCAATATTTTGCTTGGATTTAATTGTATTATCTTTCAGTTTCTAAATATGTTTGGTGACTAAAATATTATTTTAATAAATATATCTGTTTAATAAATCTGTTTTGTTTAAATGCACCAAAATACATTGCCTATATTAATATTAATTTTCAAAATGGGCTGTACTCAGTTATGCTGAGCACTGTATACATATATAATAAAATGACAAGCAGAATTTATCTGGTGGATCACTAGAGCCCTGCAATATGTGTTAAACAATAAAAAAAATACAGTTAACCAAATTGAATATTTTGCATATTTTATTAATTTCTATATTATAGTTTCTTCATGATTTATGACGTTAAAACAATCCATCAAAATAAATACATCAATTTCTTGTTTTTTTTTTACCAGCCATAGTTTGCAGAAGTGAGCTAAATAAATAACAATGGGAAAAAGATTCTTTTTCAAATCTAAAAAAAGGCTCCGGTGCTAGACCATCATGGCATCATACTGTGATACTTATGGGACATGCGGCTGCAATCCAGCTCTCTCAGAAAATTCAAATTGAAGTAAACACTAATCCGAGAACAGGATCACATCTTTTGTAAAAGGGGAAACAGATAAATAGTGGATGATGCCCACCTGAGATGCTTTAAACCAGTCAGATTCTCCACTCTCATTCTCAAATGAATCTTCACAAGCAAACAATGTCAAGAATATACGAAATTGTCAGTGATAGGCACACTATTAACATTACAATTCTGCAGTACTTTCACATTTGGTCCAAATATATTGGTGGTCTCTCTGTGAAAGTCATTCAAGTTATTCTAACTGTTCTTGACCCCTAGAGACTGAAACAAAGTTCTTCAAAGCCACTGTTAAATCATCTTTTTGTATGCTTCTATAATCTAAGAAATCCTTTAGGCATGGGGCAATATTTATCTACTATTAATTTCAGAGAAGTAAAGGCTGAGCAGTGAAAATATCAAGTATCAATTGCTATTTACATATTTCGCTTCACTAAGACAAATCAGAGTAAACGGATATTTAATGGACATGACAAGCTAATCGTATCCTGGTATTGAACTAGCAAGCATGCCGTAAGTTGTGTGAATTAGCCAAATTCATCTGTCGTTATTGGTAGTTACAATTATACAATGTCCATGTAGACTGAGCCGACTAACAATCACAAGCCACTCTGTTTCAAATGTTGTCGTGACATCACATAAAATACTGACAGCAGACTAAAGCATGCTAAAGTTAATATACATGACATATTCAGCTTGTCAGCTAGGATTATATTTACAGTGAAAGCTCATGAGCCACCCGAGATGGAGAAATTAAAGTTTTTATAGTCCATGTTTGTCAAAAGTGAAAGAAAGGTTGGGTTACTGCGCAGCTTCGCTTGCAATGCCACCTCATATCCACCGATGGATGTTGTCATGCACCACAGTTTATTCGTTTAATCACAAATATTATTTCTTTTACACAAATTGTACATTGATGTAAACACTCTATAGATTAAAATACATAATTCCAGTCATTACACTAGATCAATAGTCATATCTTACGTCCTGAGCTTTTAAAAGAAACTGAACAAAGAACTGAAGATGTGTTCCGAGGGGCACAGTATGAAGATTGGAGGAACCATCGATTTAAAAACTTCTAACTGCTATGGCTATTTCAAACCCAGTCCATACAAAAGGACTTCAGAGATTCTGTTTTCTCTTCTCCATCTTAAAAAAAATTTAAAACAACAAATATAGACAACTAAATTTTAAGAGGAAAAATAAACTTTGTTTCAGGCAATTCACCCTGCTTAGTACAGTAAGTCAAACGCATTTTACATTTAAATACACAAAAAGTAATCTTCCCAATAATTTTCCGCATTAGAGAAGGGATATACAAATTCAATCTACAATCCTTTTTCGCTTCAAGTGTCAGCAAACGCAGAGCAAAGCAATGTGTCGCCCATGCAAAAGGAATGACTTCAAACTGAGGGTCTTGTAAGTGTAGACCAGTGTTTCCCAACCCTGTTCCTGAAGGCACACTAACAGTACACATTTTCAACCTCTCCCTAATCAAACACACCTGAATCAACTTATCATAACATCAGAAGAGACTCCAACACCTGAAGTTAATGGGTCAGAAAAGGGAGACATCCAAAATATGTACTGTTGGTGTGCCTCCAGGAACAGGGTTGGGAAACACTGGTGTAGACAATAGGGCAGAAATGGCCGTTGTACTGATTTTAGCGAAATTGGATTACAAGTAACATGGAGTTACTCTATTTCTGAGGGCTAAAGTATCTGATGCTGTATCTGCAGAATTCTCGAAGTGCAGAACACATTTTACTAGTGTTTGTTTGATGTATTTAGGAAATGTCAATATCTTCTTCAGTCAGATTGTTTACAGCTGAAAATTGACTGTATTACATTTCTAAAGATGGAGACTCTGCAGTTTTGCCACAGTTTAACATTCTCTGCTACCAAATGAAGAGAATTTATACACTTGAAACATCCATATAGACTGTGTGAATGACTTAGGGCGCATGTCCACCGAAGCGTTTTTGTCCTGCAGAAATGTGAGCGATGTACTAAAAACGGCCATCGCTTCTCCGACTGTTGACGATTTAGAAAATGGATGAGCGTAAAACACACTCTGTGTATGACTATCCTGTTGGCATGTTAAAAACACGGTGCTTCTCAACTCGGCTCAGGAAAAGCGCTTCAGTGGCCAGGTGCCCTAACTGTGATAGCAGTCGAATATTCTGAATGTAGTGCTGCTTTTCTTATTTTTTTAATTACAGATAAATGATGTTCATTGGTGCGTTGTGGCCACAGACTACAGTGAATGTACAGTTTTGCCTGGATTGGTCCCACTGTCTCTAATAATTATGAACTACTTGAAGCACATCTCTGACAGTATCATAGCAACCGATTCCACTCTGTACATCCAATCCAATTTCTTGTCATGCATCCTGGTGAGTGTACTGTATGTCTTCTGCTTGGGAGTTATGTTACCTTCATTTTGATGCTTAATATTCCATGAACTGATCTTTTTTTTTTTTTGGCCTGTTCTATAGAGACGTGTCTTGGTGAATGCTCTGCAAACAGCACAGTAGTTGGTAATACGGACTACCAGGGGAAGCCACCATTTCAAAGACAGACTGGAAGGCCCTGCGGTCTAACTCCTCATCGATCTGGTGTCGGTAGAAATCCATAGCGACCAGGCAAAAGAGGCTAATGTCCACCGTGTCAGATTTCCCCATGCGGCTGATGACATGAGGCAGGCTACAGTGGAAGAGACAAGTTAAGGAAAACGAGAAGGAAAAGAAAATGGAGTAAATAACTGCCATTACCAGTGCAAGGTAGGTTTTTTGGGTTTGATATGCATGTTTACTGGTACAGCAGTCTATTTTCACTTAGCACCACCTGCTGTTCAAATAGTGCAAAAAGCCTTGTTTTTACGGTGGCCGAGAAAGCTTAACACGCTGCAATTTAAGAAAGCACATGCAATTGCAAAATACACCAGCAAATAAAGAAACAATCTCCATCAATTTGACAGCACATGTGTTGCAAATTCTCACAACACAAACAACTGAAGAAACACGCAGCAATTGGTCACAACACAAACAACTGAAGAAACACGCAGCAATTGGTCACAACACCTGCAAATATCCACGAAACACAACGGAAATGTTTCAAGGGGACCCAAAACCACGACAGGCCCTGCTGAGATATGGATGTGTTATTATGCTGTGACTGTTGCTCAGTTAAGTGATTGGTGGTCTTTGAAAGGCGAGTTGTTTTTCGTTTATTTTAATATCCTAATAACACATCCATATCTCAGCAGGGTCCGTCATGGTTTCGGGTCCCCTTGAAACATTTCCGTTGTGTTACGTGGATATTTGCAGGAGTCGTGACTTATTGCTGCGTGTTTCTTCAGTTGTTTGTGTTGTGAGAATTTGAAATGTGTGATGTCAAATTGATAAAGATTGTTTCTTTATTTGCTGGTGTTTTTTATAATTGCATGTGCTTTCTTAAATTGCAGCGTGTTAAGCTCTCTTGGCCGCCGTATGTTTTGTTACTTTTGATACTTTACTTTGAATTTTTTTTAATTCTGTCAAATTTATTAGGGAAATTCAAACAATAAATGCTGTTTTGACATGCTTTTATGTGGGGTGTCAGATCGTTACATTCATGCCTGACTTACAACTGATAGCAGAATGCAAGTCAATTATTCCTTCTTCTTCATTACTAATTTTAGAGAAAGATAAGCTAATTTCTCAAAATATTTGCACTCTATTAGCCTATATATTAACTAGGCTTTATTACTGTTAGTGATTTTTAGTTATTAAATGTATACATTTAAATACATAAGCAACTATGCAAACTAATACATCTCAAAAATGACATAAAAGTAAAAATTGTATTTCGTAATAAGATTTAATGTAAAAAAAAAAAAGACATTTTAGCATAAAATAGTTTGAGTGTTTATTTTATACTAGTTATACTAGTAAGATTAAAATAAGGCAGCTTGCTCTATACTTTACAGCATTAGCTGTAATAGTTTAAGAATTTAGTTTATAACTGAATCAATTTATGGTGCACTCACACTATGCTATCTGAACCGTGCCCAGGTGCGTTTCCTAGTTCGTTTGACAAGTGTGAGTGCTCCGAATCGCCCGGTTGGAAGAGGTGTACCAGAGAGCGGTTCAGTTTGGCTTTGGCACGGTACGCTTGTTGTGTGAGTGCAAAGCGCGCCTGAGCCCGAAACTGAAGACGCAACGTCACTTTTAAGGGACTGTTTCATATAAACGTATTAATCATTCTTACTTTTCAATGAACATGAATTGTCATAGTTTATTAAAGACGCAAACCCCTTGCTGCACGTCAGCTGCACTTTTAGCAAACCTCCTAATACGTGCAGCACAAGGACATTTATGATTATTTATGAGCGGAAAAATTGATGGATCTGTTCAGAAAAAGATTTGACTGTGTGTCACTGCATCCCATACGACTTAACTACTTACTTACGATTTAACTAAAGCGATTTCCTGTGCTGAGCAAGAGCGCTTCTCTTCTGTTAAACTAAACAGTCGGAAGGTAAAAAGATGCAGTGTCAGTGCAGGCCAAGGGGGAGAGAGGACGGGGGACAAGCACGCTTCGGCACGGTTCAAGGCAACCATGCCTAGTGAGAGTACGCCCTTAAAGACAATTTGTTAGGTAAACCATTGTTTGCACATGCTGAACTGTGTGCCTACAAGGGGGTGCAACAATTACAGCAATCAAAAGATAACGTGTTTAAGGATACAGGGCAGAGATCCACTGGCTGGTCGAGGCACTGACGAAGAAACAGGACAGGCTCCACATGGCCATGGCGACAGGCGTTCTCTGTGTGAAATTGGACAGGGAGAGCAGGACCCAATCCCGGACCATGGAGGACTGACCGGTGGCATGAAGTGTCTGAAACACCTGTAGTAAGAAATACAATTGTAATAACTGAAGTAGTTTTTATTAATAGTTTAATTATTTAAGTAAGTTTTAGTTTAGTGTTTTTGTCATTTTTATTATCTCATTTATTTTTTACTAAACTAGTTTTTAGTAAAAGTTTTCATTGAGTTGAAATTGAGGAATTTTTCCTTGACAACAAGCTGAATACAATAAGTATTTCTTAATTTATCTATTCACCAAACATTAATGTTATTTAAGCTAAAATAAATTATCCTAGGTACACTGACTTCCTGTAGCTTAAACAGTCATAATTTGAGTCCCAGGGAACTGATCAAATGTGGAACTTGTACCTACGTCAGATATCAGAATCAATAAAATGTGTAGCTTGTATGCGATGTAAAATGCTACATATATTACTACACTATGATAACGGACAACTGACCTTTTTATAGATTTCCCTCAAGTTTTGCCAACATGACCAAACCATTACAATTAATTTCATTCAAGATCACAAAGATCATAAAGCATTACATAAGAAATCAAAAAGAAATTAGTGCCTAAAAATGCCACTTGCCTTGTAGACCACTGTAGCCATGAACTGTGGGTAAGGCTGCTGATTGGACAAGAACTCCCCGATGACTTTGTTCATAACATCCTGCAGTGGGAAAAAGTCATCCAGGAACTGAGGAAGGATCCTGGCCACAACACGTGCCTCACTCGGAAAACCTTTGCGAATCCTGGCGCAAGAATTTGCCACAGGTTAAGCAGATTTTTTGGTGATGAATCACTGGAACAAAAATATATATTTAAATGTACCTACCTGTCAAACAGAACAGATACACGCTCCATTGCGACGATGACTGACTCGCTGTCAGGAGCTGTGGGGTCTGCATCAGCAGGACGTCCAGGACTTCCCTTCTCCTTCCCTGTAGTGTGAAATGATGGCCATCATTAAGAGGAACAGTTTGGTTTCTATTCATTCCAAATAAAGAAAATCTGTTTTTTTACAAAATAATCAGAACAATAATATACTTAAGTGATTAGTTTACTACCAGAATGAAAATGTCCTGATGATTTACTGCCCACTTGACATCCAAAATGAATTTAATTTTGTCCTTGAAAATGATTTATGGTTTTTGAGGAAAAACTACAGCATCATTCACCATATAGTCGACTTTCGTGGTTTTCGATGGTTTCAATTTGCAAATTGCAGTTTCAGAGCAGCTACAAAGGGCTCTGAACAATCCCAGAAAAGGAATAGATTGTCATTTTCTTAAAAGCATAGCAATCCATATACTTTATAACAACAAAAAAAGAACCGTATTACTTAGCTGGGATAACTTAAAGTACTTTAAAGCTACATTTAAAGTTCAAAGCAATTAGTACCATCACATTTCCACAATATAAAGAACACTGGAATTTCTTGTTCAAAAAAAAACAAAAAAACAAAGAAGAAAATCTATTTGTTTAACTGAAGAAAGAAAGAAATTATCTTGGATGACAAGTGGGTGTGCAAAATGGAATGCATTTCTGGAAGTGAACGAATCCCTTAAACAACCTTAAACATAAAGCACTTTCTTAAAGGAACACTCCAGTTTTTTTTGAAAATAGGCTCTTTTTACAAATCCCGTAGTTGAGTTTGAGTTTCACCATTTTGTAAATCCATTCAGTTGATTTCAGGGTCTGACATGAGCATCTTTAGCCTAGCATAAATCTTTGAATCAGATTCCTGAGTCTCGCTGATGTCCAGCTTCTCCAGCCTCCGGCGCCTGGACTGCAGCCCTTCACTAGATGTGTGGCCATATGAGAAATGGTCATGCCCAACTGAGCCTGGTTTCTCTCGAGGTTTTTTAATTCTTCACTTTCGCAAATTGGTGAAGTTTTTTTCTTGCCGCTGTCACCACTGGCTTGCATGGTTCGGGACCTGTAGAGCTGCGCATCGATGGATTGCTCTTCAGTGTTGGACTCTCCAGTACACTTTCCATGTACTGCGTAATTTCATCGTGCCTGCTGCAGCCAGTATACAGCAGCATAGTTTCTTGAACATTATGCTGGAATGAGAGTATAGTTCCTAGTCATATCGGGCTAGAAGGTTGCAACTTTTCATTTTCTGTCGGACTTAATACACAATGTAATTACAGAAGAGTCAAGCTTTAAACTGGAAAACTTTAAATAGAAACTATTTGGTCATTTTTAAGCCAGGTGCTAATGGTCTAATCTGATTCAATGATCTATGCTAAGCTAAGCTAAAAGTGCTCTCACCAGACATCAGCTGAATGGATTCAAAAATGGCAAAACTCAGCTACTCAACTCTAGAGAAGCTGTAAAAAGACCTTATTATTTATTTATTTGAAAGTGGAGTGTTATTTTAAAAAACTCATTCTGCTGCTATGTGCTCTGTTAGTAAGGTGAGTATCTATAAATTGCTGCTGTTAGTAGGGTGGGTCAGTATTGAAGATGAAGCTGAAATGTGTCCTGCC
This sequence comes from Danio aesculapii, assembly GCF_903798145.1. Lineage (NCBI taxonomy): Eukaryota > Metazoa > Chordata > Actinopteri > Cypriniformes > Danionidae > Danio > Danio aesculapii. The sequence continues at coordinate 19,715,849 of NC_079435.1, read as the reverse complement.
TTCCTCTCCAGCCACACCTGTGTACATGCAGGTGAGCATGAGACCCAGGGCAGCCATGGCGCGGTGTGGACTGGGCATGTTTACACGGTCAACGCTGAGCTTGACCAGTGTCTCTGCATCCATGCGTGAAAGCTGCTCAGACAGAAGCAGCCGCTCCAGACCTCGCAGGATGCAGTGGTAGATGATGGATGGTGTGGCCTCCTCGCTCGCGGACAGAATCATGCAGCACAGCTGGAAATGTAGAGAAGGTACAATAGTAGAAAGAGAAGGGTCAATGACATAGAGTGTCAATGATGAGGAAGAGGAAAAATCTTGTAATCTTTAGTTTAATGTTCAAGTTCTTCATTGTAAGAAATGGCTTCTTTAGGGTGATTTTGGATTCATATGCACACATATACATATATACATATACAGACATATACATATATATACATATACATACATACATATATATATATATATATATATACATATACATACATACATATACATACATACATATATATACATACATATATATACATATACATACATATACATATACATATACATACATACATACATATATATATATACATACATACATACATATATATATGTATGTATGTGATTCATCAATTTATAGATTAAACAAAAATAAAAAAACAAACAAACTGGACATTGAAAGTATATAGATTTGACAGATATGTTATTCCTGTATTATTTAATATTATTATTTTATTCTTTCTCTCAAAGTGTATTAAGTTATTTTGAGTTTTATACATTATTCTTGTTGTATTATTTATTTATTTATTTATTTATTTATTTATGTTACACTGAAAATTTTAACCTTTTTCAATTTGTATGACAATGTTTATAGTAAAAAACTATTGTGGTTTAAAAAACAAACAAACAAAACTCATCAACCCAATAATCATCCAGAATCTGCTCATATGGACTACAAAATCAAACTGATCTACAATCTATACAAGTTGCTTTGTTTCCATTAACACATTATAATATTACATATTAACACATCATAATGTGGTCTCTTCCCACCTGAATGATGCCGGCGTTGAACTCAGAGCCAACATCCAACGGATAGTTCTCCATCATGTAGAAAGCCACGGCGCACATCACCAACACATGTTGCTGGTTGTGCAGATTCACACAGCTGAGATAGAGACACACACAAACATCATTAGTCCTAAACACACTTGTGTATTTTCAGTGAGGCGATCTGATGCTAATTCTAGCGCTGGTCTTTAATGAAGGATCTCAGATCTCAGTAAGCTACCATACATTACAGCTAATGAGGAGCTGATGACCGTGCGGCGTGTGTTGTCATTGCCTGTGCGAACATATTATTGAGTCTCCCAGCATGCCACAGAGACTGTGGCATTAGCTTTGACTGCATGGGGCATAACCTCTTAAGAGACGCGATAACTGTGTGAAGCCTTTCATCTGATGCAGGACGCAAACAGTTAGCCTCTCATCCTATATTCTCTTAAATGAAACAGCAAACACCAAGAGTTACTGTGAGACTAATGAGTGGTCGCCATTGGCTGCTGTTGGGAGTGTTGTGGTGGTGAGGGTAAAGCTCAGGACTGCTAAGAGAAAGGTTAGTGAATTTAGTCCACACAAAGAGCGAGCTATAAGCCTTCATCATTGGCTGGAAGCAGGAGCAAGTCTGCTACAATGGCTAATTAATAGCAGGCTCACCTCAAGTCTCTAGGCTTTTTCAGTATTTTCTGAGCTGATGTAAATGGAGAGGTTATGCTTATGTATAAGAAGTTGCGTATTTTTGCATTCGCTACTCACTTTTATTTTTAAGATATATTTATTATCTGTTTTTTGTCCTGTCTCTGTAAATCTGTTGCACTGTAGAAGCTCTGTCACGAAAGCAACCTTAACGTAACCTTCCCCAACCTTGTGCCTCGAGACAATCCTGTCTCGGAGGTCTACAGACAATTCCTTTGTCTTCATGCTTGGTTTGTGCTTTGACATGCACTGTCAACCCTGGGGCCTTATATAGACAAGTGTATGCCTTTTCAAATCATGATCAATCAACAGACTTTACCACAGGTGAACTCCAAGTAAGCTGCTGAAACATCTCAAGAATGATCGGTGGAAACGGAATGTTCCTGAGCTCAATTTAGAGCTTCACGGCAAAGGCTGTGAATACTTATGTACATGTGATTTTTCAGGTTTTTTATATTAATAAATTTGCAACAATTTCAGCAAATCTTTTCTTCACATTGTCATTTTGGGGTATTGTGTGCTGAATTTTTGAGGAAATGAATTTAATCTATTTTGGAATAAGGCTGTAACATAAAAAAAAATGTGGAAAAAATGAAGCGCTATGAATACTTTCCGGATGCACTGTAAATATGTAATTATAATTATGAGAGTTGATGGATTTGTGAGACTTATGGATTATGGAGAAACATGGATTTCAGAGTCTGTTTTGGAGTGTTTTTAATGTGACTGCACAAATAACAACACTATAAAATGAACGCAAATTTCTGATCATTTATTTATTCAAGACTATATTAATACAAAAAAAAAATCTGCGTAGCCTTCAGTATATATAAAAAAACACATATATATATACACATCATATAAATTTTTTCATTAAAGGAATAGTTTACCCAAAAATGAAAATTTACTCACTATTTACTCACACTTATGTGATTTTAAATCTTTATGAGTGTCTTTATTCTGTTGAACACAAAAGAAGATATTTGGAAGAAAGATTAAACTATTGACTTCAATAGAAGAAAAAACTAATATTATGGAAGTCAATGGTTACAGGTTTTTAGCTTTTTTCTAATTATCTTCTCTTGGTGTTCAACAGAATAAAGAAACCCATAATGGTTTGAAACATGTAAATTGTGAGTAAATGACAGAATTCTTTTCATATTTGGGTCAAGTATGTCTTGACTATTTAATTAATAAAAGAAAATAAAAAAATTAATAGTTGCATCAAGTGAACAAGCTGTAAGGGAGAAAAATAACGTTTCGACAGACAGTAAATAGTTAGTGTTTGGTGTGTGTGTATTCAGTTTTAAGCGTTACTCACTGTGCTATAGCTCTAAGGTTAGACAGCAGGTATTCACTGACAGTAGGTATAAGCTGTCGCGCTGTATCGTCCAGTAGGTCACACTCCAGCACATACAGAACTCCATGAAGAGCCCCGATCCGACTGGGTAGATGAGTGCTGCGTAACGTGCTCTCCAGCAGACGGCAAACAGGCTCTGCAATGGCTTTATCCTGATACAGGTACATCGGTCCACATTGTTAAACATCTGTCACACATATAAGTGAAGTTATGGAGTCAAAAGTGCACGTACACACCATGCCAAGCACTGCTGCTGCTTTACAGATTGCTGGAACAAGGTATTGGTTGAGGATCTCATCTTCTGGTGGATGGACCTTCTGCAGTTCAGTCAGTGTGGAGAACATCATATCAAACTGATTCCTCTCGGTGAAGAGATCAGACACTGCCAGCAGCTAAAAGAGAGATAGAAGAGGTGAGTCAAATTTACATTTAGCTGACAATTTTGTCCAAAGCGACATACAATGGAGGAGGCATCCAGCGATTCAACAAGAGGCAATAAAAACAAGTGCTAAATATACAAAGGAACTGTTTGTGCTCAGAGAATTAAGTGCTTTTGTATTTTCAGCAAGGCGATCTGATGCTAATTTATACACATAAATGTGTATAAATGTTCGTAACTAGCCTTTCTATGAACACTAGTTGATTATAACTGCAGATCAATGATGCAAAATAGCCTACTGCAACGTCTGCAATTATATGAAATAAGTAAATAAATGCAATATATGAACACATACAGACCTATACAGTCTCTGATATGTTACCAACTACAGATAAACTACACACAGCATACATTTAGTCCTTATTTGGGTTCAAAAACAACACGCAACATATAGCCCACAGTCAGAGCTAACATCTCATCTGTATTTTTAATCTTCATCAGCACATGTAACCTCTGTTAGGAAGTAATTTCATCATTCCGAGTTCATAATAGTCCAAAAGGTGATGATTATAGTTAAACATGGCAGTTTGTTCATCTTTTAGGTTGCTGAAAGAATCCTTTGCTCCTTTGTTTGTTTTTGTGGTGGTGGTGGGGGGGGGGGGGGGGTTCTACGGTGCACAGGGTAGATTCTGCTCTTCTTCTTGGCTTTGTGGCTGTTCATCAAGACGGCGACAAGGTTTGTTAAAGTTTGGTTCGACTATGGCTTTTTAATATTTGTATATATTATTACGGTGTAATGTCTCGGCTGTGTATATAAAAATGGTGCTTCCTTTGTTTCCATTCTCCTGGCTTATGCACGAGTAAGTGCTTAAGATTTGGGGCAGGGAGTGTTTTTTTTTTTACAGTGTTTTCTCGGGTGGTTTGTCAGGCCCACTAATCTGTGTGAAGCACACTTTCTGAATGTACATAGTTTATTTAGATGTTGAATGGAGTGTAAAAAAAATTTATATTGATTTGTATATTTATATGTTATAAAGTGAACTTTGGGCATCACGGTGGTGCAGTGGGTAGTATAATCGCCTCACAGCCAGAAGGTCTGGGTCAGTTGGCATTTCTGTGTGGAGTTTGCATGTTCTCCCCGTGTTCACGTGGGTTTCCTCCGGGTGCGCTGGTTTTCCCCACAGTCCAAAGACATGCAGTATAGGTGAATTGGGTGAGCTAAATTGTCCATAGTGTATGTGTGTGAATGAGAGTGTGTGTGTGTTTCCCAGTGATGGGTTGCAACTTGAAGGGCATCCGCTGTGTAAAACATATACTGGATAAGTTGGTGGTTCATTCCACTGTGGCGACCCCAGATTAACAAAGCCGAAAAGAGAATGAATGAAAGTGAACTTGCTGAATTATAATCTATCTGATAAAATTTGAGATGTGAGCTTTTAGTAGTTCCGTCATTGTTGTTTGTTTATATCACAATGTGTACTTAAATGGTTTCTATTATACCTTTTTTAAAATATGTAATACAAGTAAAGTTTCAGCTCAAAATACCACACAGTTCATTTTCTATTTGATGCTGTAAAAGCTTCGTTTTGTGAGAAAGCAAAAATAAGCTTTTTTTCTTTCTCCTGTGTTTTGTGCTGCTCCCTTAATCATGCCTCAGTTACTCCAGAAACAACTAATAATCAAATGACTTTTATTGTCACATCATCATCAGCAGCACGTGTGCTATGATGAGTGAAAAGCTTAATAATAATTCATCTGCATGTATGATTAAAAATCCTTTTCGGTTTAAAATCTTGATATACATTTTTCAAAGCACACAGACAGACAGCTAACAGTATAGCACATGAGTATTCAAAACTAAACAAAACACAGAAGTTCACATAATGTTGTTTATGTCTGTGAATGTAAATCACTTGGAAAGTTTATTCGATCTGTGAAGTGGCATTTCTTAGAAGTGTCATCAATACACTACTAACACCCCTCAACCAGGCTTCACACCCCTGAGCATGCCTTGGGCAAGGATTATTTAAATTTGATTTACTGTGAAGTGTATATTCCTGGAAGAAGGACCGAGGCTGTGTTCACCAAAGCAGTTTGTTCCAGAGGCAAGCATATCTTTTCAGTTGTTTGCTATGAGAGCACCTAAATTTTTAGAATTGAGCGTAGAGTTGAGTATCTGATTCACACAGAGTGTGTGTGCAGTTTTTATTTAAATGCCCCAACAGTTGAAGAAAGTTTAACTTATAGTAAATCGCAAGTTTTTAGTCCTTGATCACACCGAATGCACTTTCTGTAATGAGAGGTTTTGAGAGCCTTTTTTTGAATGGTTTACTAATCAGTCCCTCCAGGATTTTGTGTTTGCTGAATTTATCGCAAAATCAAACAAACTCTCGAATTTTTTCTAAAATTCTGCAGACCTCCCGCAAATTTGGAGTCTAATCGATTTCAATGACATCATCTTGACTCAAAAACAAAGGCCATGTGGACGCAAACGACACTCGCTAAGCCATTATTTTACACACATCATGATTGTAGGTGGCAGTATATACCTTACGCTGGTCTGTAACTTAGCATTTAACTAGACAAAGAACATTTAACTTGACACAGCACATTAAATGAGTAAACATACAAAGTCGCATTTACCCAAAAAAATTACTGCGAAAGACTATATGAGGTGGGTGAAATTATTTAAATAAAGACTTTGTTATGTGCTGTGCCGTTGCAGGCATCTTTGAGCTGTTGTGCACACACAATTTATACAGTATCCTTTAAAATTTAAGTTAAGTTGAATTCAATGTATGGGTCTAGGAGTAATAAAATATAAATATAATAAAGACCTGTGTCTGTGGTATATTTTTACAGCAAATCAACACAAAATAATGCAGCAAATCAGTAATTTTAGACCGCAAAATTCTGAAAAAAGTTCCATAAAATCCTGGAGGGACTGACAAATGGTTACAAGCATTTTTTTGTGCATTGCACCTTGTGTTTTAAATGTCTTTTGCACCTTGTGTTGCTTCCGTTCAACCCTGAGCAGAAAAAGCACGTTAAGTCGGTCGTATCTTTCAATGAAAGATCAATGAAATCAATGAAAGCAGAGGTGGAGTTTCTGTTGAGGTGACTGCAGTGTTTGTGTTGTCGAGACAACTACAGAGACTTTTAAAGATGGAGGAGAGACTTGTGGTTGCTGTTTCGAGTTGTTTTGAGCTCTATGAATTCACAAATCTTGAATAGCACAATATTATTAAATTTTTAACAATATCAACAGCAACACTCGCGCACAATATGCTGCTGATTCAGTTGTTTCCTAATGAAATAAAAGGCACACTGCACTTCTTTTTTTCTTGTCAACAAAAAAGGCAGTGCGGTACACCTCGCATTCTTAGAGCGCAAAATCACATCTGGTGTGATCGGCTCCTTAGACTTTTTTTTTTCAGAATAACATGTCCTTATAGTCAAAGTTTTTGTTCAGAAACAGTGCTAACCAATATAGAAATTACACACATTAAAGTAGACGTTGTGCTAACCTTTTCAAGCCCAAACAGCAACATCACACACTAAAGGAACTAGAAAACACAACCCTTTTAAGAGTTAACAAAACCACCCTCACCGATCTGACCACCTCACTGATGAGCACGACAGGAGTCTTTTTGCTGCTGGGGCTGCCAGGGAGAATCCACTGACTGTAGAGCTCCAGGAGGAACTGAGAGCAGGAGTGGATGTCAACCCCAGCACGGTGCTTCCTGGACAGGTCGAAAACAAAAGCCAGCACACAGGGGTCAGTCTGGAGGATACTAGCTTTAAGAAGTTATGCTGACAAGAACTCAAATCAGTGGCCAATCAGGTGTGTGTGAGAATTCTGACCTGGAGTTGATTGGTGATATTGGTGGCGAGGCTGGAGCTGGAGCGTCTGTTTCATCTTCCTCATCCTCACCCCATTCCTCCTCCCTCAGAGGGGTGATGTTGTTTCCTAACCACACTGAATGAATCGACACCTGCAGAATACACAATTAGGATTTTTCTTGGTCATATTTGAGTGAACTAGTCTTTTAGGAAAGGTTAATGAAATGAAGAAGTGTTCTATAGTAGTCAGTTTACTAACTTGACCCAGTTTGTAGTCCATGTTCCCCATCTCCCTTTCGGTGTTAATCTGCAGGAGGAGTTTCTCATGGCTGATGAGTGTGCCTGAATATGCAGATATACATGCAGAGGTGATATACATGACAAAATGCACATAGTCAGAGCAAGAGGGCATTTCTCTGACCACTGACCTGCTGTTGAGGATGATAGTGATGGCACAGGGTCCCAGGCTTGATAAGGAAAGTGTGTGGCAATGTTGTCTCTCTTTGACACCATGGCCTGAATCTCACGCTCAACCATACCTCTAATCACACTCAACTTCCGGCCAAACCTGAAGAACACACAACCATATAACCCATGTTTAAACCTAGAGGAACAGTACAATAATACAATTAAGCTGCTTTTCCACTGTGTGGTACGTTTTAGCTCACTTTGGTCAAAGACTATATAATATACAAGACATGTCACTCGTATCTTTTTGAATGGGGAAAAGTGTAACGGTCAAAATGGTGAATAAAGCCCCGCCTACTAGTACAAGAGCCAATCATCGATTGCTATATGGTAAAAAAAAGCGCACCCTCTAGTACAGGAGCCAATCATTGACTACGTGTACATAGACATCAGTAATCAAATTATTTGCCTTAATCTAATTAAGACAATAATAATATAATAATATTATATTAATAATATACATGAGTTACTTTTTGAATGTTTCTTTCATGATCCTGTTTTACATGTTATAGCACATAATCCGATTAACATCATTGCGTAACCGCACTATCCACATTTCCTCCATAGTTTCATGTAATTTCGGGTCGTTCATTATTAATTTGTCGACTTTAACTGCGGTTTGACACTTTCACTTTCATTCGGGCATGCCCCCCATGATAAATGAGATACTGGATGCAACTATGAACTGCTGAAAGAGTTATGTTTAAATGGAAGTTCATACAGCATGCTGAATGGAAGAAAAAAACCTCCGCATTTCACGGCGCAGGTGTCTGTGGTCTGCACTGACTTGGTAGGTGCAAAGAGTGTCGTGTGTGTGTGTGTGTGTGGACTATCCTGTCGCAAAACACGGCGAAAAGCCCTACATGACGGTAATACTTCTATTAAGGTGTTTACATGTCTGGAATGCACTTCAATAATGTGACTAAAATCGGCATACTCCACATGTCTTAATTCGATTTCTCTTTAGTTCGATTATGACCTCAATCTGATTCAATTAATCAAAAATCGCTGTTTACATGGTTAACTCTTAATCAGAGTATAGTCTTAATCGCATTAAAATCAAATTATTGGTGTCCATGTACACGTAGTCAATGATCGCTATAGACTGACGATACTATAAGAGAGGGGCTTGGACCAGACACGAGTTTCTGCAGATTTTGTGTGATTTGGACATTTAGAAATCAAACTAAAGGGACAGTTGTTGTTTAATTTAAATGGTGATTCCTAATATGAAATTCAATCATAAGCTTGGCAAGCAATTATGGAGAATTTGATGTTTCCCCATTCAAACAAAATGCCTGAGAGGCGTTTTCAAAGATGGCCTCCGAGTGAAATGACTTGCCTTAAAGGGATTTGCTTTGGTTCAGTTTTGCTCGGCTCCATTTGCATTTCCACTGCAATTTAGTACCGCTTAAATGTGTGTGTGGGATTATTGCTATATTTAAGTCACCTCTACTGCAAAAACATCCTGAGAAAAAAATTTTCATTCCAGGTCATCCCATCCACTGCTCGACTGCAAATAAAAGGAGAATCAGGACCTTTTATTCTAAGCACAAAGCTGTAGCGAGTTTTTTTCTTGTGGTCGTATAAAAATGATTTAGTCGTGTGAACCAATAATACCGCAATGGCTGCTGCTGACTATTTAAAGGTTTAATGTTCTTGTGTCACAAATACAATGATGCAGGTAGTGAGGCTGTTAGTATTGATGCTTTTGCACCAATCAGTGAACAGCAGCATGTATGTCATGTTTTGAGAATGGCATGTTTAGGGATCACCCAAAGGGGTACAAAAAATACAATACGATACTAGTGTATCTGTATATGCTACTTAGAATTTTTTTGCACCACCCAAAAGTGAGCCATACTGAACCAAACCAATGTTATGTAATGTGTATTTATATAGTGCATTTATCGTGTATACACCCAAATTGCTTCACAATCATGATGGGGGTCTCTCCACACCACCACCAGTGTGCAGCATCCACTTGGATGATGTTACGGCAGCCACAGGACAACGGCACCAGTGTGCTCACCACACACCGGCTATTGGTGGAGGGAAGTGACAGTGATAGAGCCAATTCGGTGAATGGGAATAATTGGGAGGCCATGTTTGGTAAGGCCCGAAGAAGGGAATTTGGCCAGGACACCAGGGTTACACCCCTATTCTTTTAGAAGAAGTGCCATGGGATTTTTAATGGCCACAGAGAGTCAGGGTCTCAATTTAAGGTTTCATTCGAAAGATTGCGCTCACAGACAGTATAGCGTCCCCTTCACTATACTGGGAACTTAGGACTATTGCAGACCGCAGGCTGAGCACCCCCTGCTGGCCTCACTAACACCACTTTCAACAGCAACCTAGTTTTCCCATGTGGTTTCCCATCCAGATACTGACCAGGCTCAGCTCGCTTAGCTTCAGTGAGTAACCGGTCTTGGGTTGCGAGGTGATATGACTGTGGAACCAAGCCATACCATGGAGTGGAAAAGCACTTTTAAAATCTACTAACCTGGTGTCCAGAGCTTTCAGGATTTTGTTGCGGGGTTGCTGTTCAGGACAGCTGACAGCTGGATTTCCTGCTGTCGGTAGAGTCATGGCACTCAGTACCAGAGAGGTGATAGCCTGAACTGCCAGTACATTTATCTGAGTCCTCTCCAGATCCTCCTGTGAAACAAACAGACATGTCTTATTTGTCAATCAAAGCATTCAAAACCTGGACAAATGGCTTTCTTTTTACCTCCTGCTGGGTTTCCTCCTCTTGGTCCATCGTGATTGGCTGAGTAACCAGCACTCCCAACAACGTGGCCCATGTCTCCTCAAACTGGGTTCGACTGCTCCAACCTACAAGAAGAATTCAAGACGCTTCATAACCATGGCTGGGCTGGACTGGGGAGTAAATGATGATTAAAAATCTAATTTCTATTCCTTTAAATAGACACTTTATTTAATTTATTATGATTAGATATGTATATAAAACCACTTTGGTCAATTTTAATTAGCGCAGACACCAAAATATAATTTCAAATCCATTTTCAGAACTCCAAAGCTACAGAGCAGTCTGAAATTAGTCTCCTACCCAGAGTGTTAATGCGGTAGAGGAACTCTCTGAACACATCCTTCTCCTGCAGGAACTCTACAGGGATCTCTGGTAATGCTGTGCCAAATTCTCCACTCAGCCTGGGGGACCAGCCCAGCTTCCAGACCTGGAAAACACAGTAACATTTTAATACAGTTCTAAAAACATAATAAATACCACTCATAGAGTGCTCAGCATAATTGAGTACACCCCATTTTGAAAATAAATATTTGTATCCATTTCTCAGTGAATATAGGCACAGTATTTTGGTGCATTTAAACAAAACAGATTTATTAAACAGATATATTTATTAAAATAATATTTTAGCCACCAAACAGATTTAGAAATTGAAAGATTATATATTTAAATTCAAGAAAAATAGTGCGAAAATAAATTACAACCTACAATTTTTTTTTTGCTTCTCTTGATTTTTCCTCTTTATTAAATTTGCATTTAATCTTTTTCTATAACATATACATTTGGGTGTACTAGTTTTTGGACAGCTATCGTAAGTTATTTTGTTAGATAAGCTCCAGATTTGGCTTCAGTACTGACTAATCTAATGTACATGCACAAATCTAATATTGTATAGCTTCCTATTAAAAATATGAATTTAAAAGAGAGATTTGTGAGGGGTGTACTTATATATGCTGAGCACTGTAAATATAAATACTTCAATCTCTCACCAGTGGTGGGATTCGGGTATAGCTGTTCACAAGGGGCAGCCTGGCCAGACTGATGATGACGTTTCGTAGGGTGGGTGTAAGGAATGCTGGGATGTTCTTGTTTTTGTGGTGACCCAGAGCCAGGACAGTCTGCAGACCTTCAACCAGCTCGGCCATGATCTCACAACAATGCCATTCACGCTGGTCTAAAATTCACAGACATGGTAACTCATGTTATAGACGCACGATACTGGATGTTTGACTACATCAGATAAATCAGACAAATTTTGGCCATTAGCCGAGGTGGATATATTTCTCTTTTTTTTTCTTTTTTTAAGTTGTATACATGTCAAGTTTGTGATTTCATATAATCCACATAGGGCTTGACATTAACACCCACCAACCTGCCAAATGCGGGTACATGTCAGCTATGGCGGTTGTCAGATGTCAGTTAGACGGTCACTCCAACTAGCGCTTTGGCTGCTTCAAGATCATTTTTAAACTGTAGTTTTCTTAAAAAGCAGAGTTCAACAATAAGGACTCCCCAATGAAGGGTCAGCCTGAGAGGTGACAACAACAACTGTGTTCACGTGAGCAAAAGAAAGCAGGTGAATACCAAATGAAAGGATGATCACAAATAGTGAAACACAGGCGATCCTGACGCATTGACAAGGGCTTTAGTGTCAAGGCTGATATCAGGTGATGTGATGCACGCGTGTTTAAAAGTTTCAAAAAGAAACCTTGCACGAAGCATCCTGGGAATGTACCTAGTGCAATCTGTTCTCTTTTAAATAGAGTCGACAAAAAGTGACACTCGAGCACCCACAGTGCTGGAATCAGAGGCTGCAGATTTTTTAAAGGTCTTTTTGTTAGCAGCAGGTTACTTTTGCTTTAACCTTTCACATGATCATCTTTTCGTTATGGCACATGGTTTGTCTTCCATCTGCTTTCTTTTGCTTAGTTATTTTGATCTAAGAAATGTTTATTTTTTTAATTGTTTTATTTATTTTTGGTGTGGTTAGAGAAAAATTTGGTAAATCTTTAGTGTTGAGCCCTGAAAAGTCATGTGAAGTATAAACTAATTGCAATGCGACACTATGAAACCACAATCTATTTTCTCATGCTCATTGGCCACGTTTACACTGTCAGGTCTTGATGCCTAATTCCGATTTGTTGCCTATATCTAACACGTTCTTTTAATTGAGACCTATATCCGATTTCTGTTTACACTTGTCATACAATTTACAAAGTCGCACATGCGTAAAGGCGGGTTCTAGCATTTGCGCCACACTAACCACGGTGGAAGAAATTGTCTTGCTTTTAGCTCTGTGAAATATGTGTTTTCCCAATATTAAAATGATTTTGAGGCGGAGGCAGTGGAGGAGGGAAAGGGCTGTAATCGCAGGTTATGCTTATAGTTTATATATGGTGTCCTCCACCATCCAGAGGAATCTGTGGGTACAAAAGAGATCTCAGGTCTGGTGGGAGCAAATTGTGGCCACTGACCACTCCATGTTTCCTCTGTTGTTGTTTACCACCTCAGTGTCTCCACACACGCTCTTCCCTCTACGTAATTAAACTGCGGCGAAGTACCACATTGTTGCAAGTTTAAACGTACAAAATGGAATGCCTATAAAATATATTTTCCCAACAACAAAATTGTGGCTAGTGAAAATGGCAAGTGGCTAGTAATGTTGGAAAACTACTAGCCACAATGGCTGGTGACCAAAAAAGTTAATGTCAAGCCCTGAATGCAAATAATGTTTAACTCCTATACTTAACAAGATTGCTTTTAAACAGAACCCCCCTGGGTCTTAGTGCTTGCCCATTAAGGAACTGTATTTATTCAAGGGGTGTTGTTACACATATTAAAATGTAAGGATAATATTAATTAAATATACTGTTAATACTATTCAGCCCCCCTAGTTCACAGGTGTCAAAGTCAGTTCCGGGAGGGCCGCAGCTCTGCACAGTTTAGTTCCAACCCTGCTCCAACACACTTACCTGTAGGTCTCGAACAAGCCTGAGGGACTCAATTAGTTTGATCAGGTGTGTTTAATTAGGGTTGGAACTAAACTGTGCAGAGCTGCGGACCTACAATAACTGGAATTGCCACCTGTGCCCTAGTTTTTCACGATTCTGCAATCGGTGAATCCAACGCAGAATCAACAAAAATTCACAAGTTTTTGCGATCCTGTAAAATTCTCAATTAAACGCAAAATAATCGCAAAAATTTAAATAACCTCTTAAAACATACAATTCCAAACCATATAATCAAATGTAATTTTTTTCAGTTTGCAATTAATTGTTTTTCATGACTTATAGATGTTGCATACGCAGCGCTGTATGTATGTGATATATTCGAGTGTCTCTCGAAAAATGACATCTCACCTGCTCCCTCACATTACATGGAATGGGGAGCGGGTAGTTTTCAGCTTGTGCAGTAAGCAGATGCAGATGAAACGCGAGTGATTTACATGTGAAGTCATAGCGAAGATGCGTTATAGACATCTTGTGGAGCGAATTGGGCGTTTTGTGCATTTGACATGCTTCAGACTGCAAAAGAAAGATGGAGCAAACGGAGCAATGGAACAGACAGATGGAGATGAGACTGGTTCTAGGGTGATACATGTATGGCTGGTATTATGATGTGCATCAAATAGATAAATTATTTAATTTAACTCTCTCTGCAGTTAACGCGAGATAATTATTCCCTGCCATTGACGAGTTTTACAGCAATCTGTGTTTTAGGTGTATTATGGTAGGGGAAGCCCTAACGCATGTTCTGTGTGGCGATGTCAGATGCTCCGGGGAGCAAAATCTGAGAAAAGGTAAGATGGTGGATAAAAATAAGAGTTATACAAACTTCCTTTGGCTTAATCCCTACCGTTTCAAATCTTGTCTTGACAAGAGACGAAAATAAAGAATTTTTATTTTTTTGATTTGTGTCATTGTATAAGATTGCACGCCTAACATAGTAGGCTACCTAATATGGTATATACATATAATGTTTTACATTTATATATTTGTATTTAATTCAAAAATTGTCTGCAAATTTCTGGGAATTACTGCCACAAAATCAGTCATTTTTAATCAAAAATAAATAAATGATAATAATTTCACTTTTTTTTTTTATTTAGCTATTTTTTTTAACTAGGGGGTCTGACTATTTTATTTTACACTAGTATTAACAGTAGATTTAATTCATATTTTCTTTACATTTTAATTTGTGTAACAACACCCCTTGAATTCCTTATCGGGCAAGAACTAGGGCCTGGGGAAGGTCTACTTGGAAGCTATTTTTTTGAAAAGAAAAAGGGATTAACAGCACAGATATTGAATTAAGCTCCTTTCTTACACTTAAGCCAATAAGACTCATTATTATTGACCTGTTATGATGAATATTTTTAGTGCTTCAGAGACTGTTGTGCATGGTACTCAAGTGACAGATAATGTATAACTTCCTAAGTAATTCAAAACTGTGAATATAATCACTTATAAGTGTGTGTATGTTAACTCACTATCCGAAGAGTCCATCTGGTCTTCTGACTGTTCTGATGTTTTCCGCTCTGGCCTCAAAAACTGGTCACCAGGACCAACAGCGACTACACACATGGTCATAATCACAAAATTATTAAAATGACATTTTTATTAAATTCAGTACACTCCAACCCTCCTCTCTCAGAGCTTTATAACACACACCTGCATGGATGAGGAGCTGTATGCAGTGGATGATGGAGCAGGTGTGTGTGAGGTAGGAGTGAGAGGTGAAGTGTGTCCACACTGCCGGCTGCTGGAGAGCCAGACACAGACACGACAGACTCATCTGCATGTCAACACTCAGAGGCAGCTGATCCTGCAGCAAACGCCAAACCACCACCTACACACACGCACACATAGAGAAAGAGAAATATGAGCTGAGCAGATGTTATTTATATACACGCATACACAATATTATTATTTTTTTAATACTGATGTACATCTGATTTTAAGGTTTTTTATTTTTAATAAATTTGCAACAATTTAAAAAAATCTTTTTTTCACATTGTCATTTTTAGGTATTGTGTGTAGAATTTTGAGGAAATAAATTAATTTAATCCATTTTGGAATAAGGCTGTAACATAAAAAAATGTGGAAAAAGTAAAGCGCTATGAATATGATAAATACCTCTACTGGCTATATATTAGCCAATGTTGAGCAAAAAAAAAAATCCATTTTGATTGACCATTACCTTATTATTCCATATAAAATCATCTTATTTGAACAGGATGTCTTACCTCTATAGCGAGGGTGCTGAAGGTGTTAATGAGTGTCTCTCTGTTTTTGGGAATGTGCATTGAGGATGGCAGTTTGGACAGAGACAGCAGGTACTGACTCAACACGCCACACAGACTCAACACAGTCTGATAAAAGCCAGGCTCACCTGCAACACACACACACAAACATATGCAATCAGAGTATCTATATTCACCACACAGAATTTGTAAAGTCCTTTCTGTTTATTTACACAAAGCAGCTCACGATACAGTGTTTTCAGGATCTATTTTCTGGTTCACTTCACAGTAAACAAAGTGAACTCAATCCATATCTGTGCATTTGGTAGCACAATACATGCTAAGTTAACTTTACTTACACAATTTCCTTAACGTGTAACCAGCATTTTAGCAGTACACAAAAAAACGCTAAACACAATAACAGTGATGTTTTAGTATTTTAACTAGAAGCGTAAAATATGCACATGGCTTATGGTTTTAACACATTGCTAACATTTTAACATGTTGCTAACATAACATAACATTGCTAGGATCTTTAGCACATTGCTAGCATTTAACATTTAAACTTTTTGCTAACATTTTAGCATTGCTAACATAACAAACATTGCTAGTATCTTTAGCACATTGCTACCATTTCACATTTTAACTTTTTGCTAACTCTTCTTGCTTTTTTCTAACATTTTAGTGTTGCTAACATGATAAACATTGCTAGGATCTTTAGCATATTGCTACCATTTAACATTAACTTTTTGCTAACTCTTCTTGATTTTTTCTAACATTTTAATGTTGCCAACATGATATAACATTGCAAGGGGGTTTTTAGCACATTGCTACCATTTAACAATTTAACTTTTTGCCAAGTCTTCTTGATTTTTTTCTGACATTTTAACGTTGCTAAAATAATAAACATTGCTAGGTTTTTTAGCACATTGCTACCATTTAACATTTTTACTTTATGCTAAGTCTTCTTGCTTTTTTCTAACATTTTAACATTGCTAACATGATAAATGTTGCTAGGATCTTTAGCACATTGCTAGCATTTAACGTTTTAACTTTTTGCTAACTTTTCTGGCTTTTTTCTAACGTTTTAACGTTGCTAACATGATAAACATTGCTAGGATCTTTAGCACATTGCTAATATTTTAGCAATGCATTAAACATGTTAACTTTTAATTAAATTTTAATTTTAATGTTGCTAGCAACATTTCACAACAATAGCTTGTTTCTGCTGAAATGTTTTTTAATGTGTATTATATTAGTTTATGTTTTAGTACATTCCTAACATATTACTACCATGTTTAGCACATTATTTATTTATTTATTTAGGTTTTAATTCCATATCAGCAGCATTGGCTACATTCATGGCAAAAATCAGTTTCTTAACAAACATGCATACAAAAAAATATACATGTAGCAACAACACTAAAAACAGTCATAAACAATCTTTTAGTTTGATTAAAGATAAATATTCTAAAACTGCTCCAAATGGTACCTTTTCAAACATTTGACTTAAAATATTTCCCGAATAAAACATTTTCTAACATCATTTAAAAATACACATTCTCGTAAAATATGTTTTATCGTCAAAATATTATAAAATATAATAGGTTTTTCTTCCCCTTTCAATAAATATGTGTGTGTAAGTCTTGAGTGTCCGACTCTGCATCTCGTATGTACAACTTGGTCCTGTCTATTTTCAAAACGGTAATTATTTCTTTCATTTACAACTGAATTCACTTCATACAAGTTGTTATTCCTACATTCATCCCATTCCATTTGCCATTTCTCATTAATATACTGATTTAAAACGGGTTTAACATCAGACACAGGAATTTTACATTCTATAATATCCAATTTAACATTCTAAAATATCCTATGTGAGATTTGTTTTTACAACCGACATCCAGATCTGCAAAGATCGTTAACATGGCTATTAAGATCATAATGGACCCCGAAAGGCAGCTTGTGGAACTGTATATAAACCAGACCAGACAGAAAGCCTCACAGATAGTTCAGGACTCAACTCATCCTCTTTATTATGAATTTAAAAAACTTCTTTCTGGTAGACGATACAGAGTACCCACAGCAAAAACAAATATTTTTAAGAAATCTTTCATACCGTCTGCTATTACCATATTGAATAAATGACCATGAAGTAGTTTTGTATGTTTAGGGTTGTGTGTTGGTAATCTGTGGTGTAGGAAGCTCTGTGTTTGTGCTTTGTGTTTATGATGTTTGGGAGGCCAAAAATGAATTTCCACACGTGTGGACAATAAAGATTTCTAATCTAATCTTTCTGACTCCAGCTCACCGTATACTTGATTCAGCTTCTGCCAGTAATCTGCACAAACTTTAGATGAAGGGAGGAGGGGCTGATGAGGTGAGGGGAGGAGCTCTATGATGCCAGCCAGTCGCTCGAAGGTCACCTGTTGAGCAGTGTCAAATAAAACCGCCCCATGGTCCTTACACACCCTCTGCACCCCAACACTCAGACATGATGCCAGCAGACACAGGTTGAAGTCCTATAACACAGAATACAGTAACAGAACATTAGTGCCTGTTTGAATCATAAAAAATAATGCATAATTTTGATGTTTTTTTTTAATTATTATATTTATTCAGTAGAAGATGAAAATATACAAACACAATCAGATCAACATAAAAGAAGGAAACTACAAGCTACATTAATCGCATTCTTACAGAGATGAAAATAAGAAATGTATGAAAAATAAAACATGAATTAAAATCATTACAGGAAAGCTATCTTAACTTAAGCAGAGTAAATAGGTAAAAGTCCTTTACATAGTGCCAAAATCGGACTCAATTGTTTTTCTAACAAATATGGATTTGATACCGATTCGAGTAGTGCATCTACCTCAATCAGAAAACGTTGAAAAGTAGAGATTGAAGCCAAGCATTTTTGTTTATGTAAAAAGATTTCTAAACAAAATAATAAAAAGTTGAAAATAAAATCTTTCGATTTGTGTGCAAATTCTGGGCAATAATAAGTAAATTATTTTAAACTCAAGGATTATGCAAAGGTAGGGGGTGTGGGGGGGGGGGGGGGGGGGGGGGTTATTGTTTAAATAATGTCAAATAGTCATCATAAAGTCAAATCAAAAATTCTGAACAAATTCACACAAAAAAATGTATTAAAGTTTCATTTTCTTTACCACTAAATGTGCAACTAATCAGAATATCAACATATTTAGATATAAAATAATTAATCTGATAATGATTTTGATCTTTACCTTGCAGGTCATGATGGCGTTTAGATCAGATTGGGGAAGTTTGGTCAGCAGCTCTGTAGTTTCATATAGAGCTCCTTCGCCTTTCAAACAACACTGGGATTTCACCAGAGTAACATACCACTCCTGCAATACACAAAACAGTAATAAAGTTATGTTGTAGGTAGGAGGATTTCCCCCATTTCCTGCAAACCAGTCATACCTTATTGGGTTCCACGTTTTCAGGTGGAGGAGGTGGATCTCCATCCAGTGGGTGTGTGGTGATAGGGGCGACAGGGCTTGTGGTGTCTTCAGCAACAGTGGCTCTGAACCTGTCCAGCAGGGAGAAGAACCGCTGATGCCTGATAAAAGAACGAGAGAATGGGGAGATCTCCAAATCTACATTGACAAAACAAACAGATGAGAGCGGAAACTGCAAGCTGACTTACCTTTGTGCAAGACCACTGGTCTGCAGGTACTGCTGAATCCTGTCCAGCTCCTCCAGAGGAAGCTGAGCGATGCTATTCTACAGTAGGAGGAGAAAACACAATTATTTGGAACTTGGGGATGTGCAGATATTAACATTTAGACTGATACCAATAACTATGTCTGAAACTCAACTGGTTATATATAAGCAAATAGATTCACATAGATTCAGATTTTTACATGGATGTTTTTTTTTAATTGAGCCTGATAAAATCATAATAGTATATTTTAATTGAACTTATTTCATTGAAAATCTTATTTAGATTTATTAATTTAGCAGACACTTTTTTACTTCAAAATACCAGAGTGCAGCAATACATACATGCCATAAAAAATCTAAGTTAGTTTAGCAGTTTATTTTTCTTAATTATGAAGTCCTCATAATGAAGTGTTTGTAGAAAAGTGTCTGATGCATTTAGAGAGGAAAGAGTGTGTCTCTCCTACAGGTGGTTTGTAAAGCCCACTCACCTATATGAAGCACACTCCGGATTGCACAATATTTTCCAGAAACATGGAGCATTAATAAGAAAGTGTCTGATGCATATGAAGAGGAAACCGTGAGCGTCTCCTACTTTAATTGCAGAAATCAAGGTAACAACTATTCACTACTTACTCTGTCTTTAAAAACTTTTTTTAAAGGGAAAAAACTGTGCCAACATTTTATCTACCCTGTAGCATAAACTCTTATAACCATGTATCTGCTGCATCTAGAAATAATTCAGAATTTATGCATTATGGGGGCTATTATGTTTTCCAGTTGGGCTACCAAACATTTATCCACCCTGCCTTTGGACTACCTTAATGGGAGGGAAAATATAGCCTATTTCAATGCTTTTTTAAACTGTGTTTTAACCGGTACTTCAAAAATAAAAGAAAAAAACTAAATTAAAATAAAATAAAAGGTTAATTTTGCTGTGGTGACCCCTGAATAAGCAGGGAATCTTATTCCGAAGGATAAGAATAAAATGAAATAAAAATAATAAATCAAATTAAAAAAGGTGGTTCATATTGCTGTAGTTACCTCTGATAAAGCAGGGATTCAATTTAAGCTAATTTAAGCATTTGTAATTGTGTTTTAACTGGTACTTCAGTACCAACTTCAAAATAAAATAATAAAATTAAATATATTTTTTTAATAAATAAAATAAATAATAAAATTTAAATAATAAAATAAAAAAAAAAAAAATAAAATTGAATTAAAATTAAATAAAAAATAAAATTGAATAAAATTAATGAAATAAAATAATAAATTAAAATTAAATAAAATAAAAAATAAAATAATAAAATAGAATAAAAATAATAAAATAAAATAATAAAATAGAATAAAATAAAATAATAAAATAAAATAAAGAATTAAATAAGATACAGTTAAATAAAATACAATTAAATTAAATTAATAAAAAAATAAAATAAAGCCTACCAGGTTTAAAAAAAAAAAGAACAAAATTAAATTGCATTAAAAAGGTCATAATTAAAATTAAATATTTAATAAAAATGTTAGCATTTCCAAAAAATATATGTGGCCTATAATGAATGCTTATATAACGTTTTTATTTAGCAAATAGTGTATTTTCTATTTGAGCCATTTTCATTTATTTTGGGCTACCAAAAACTGAAAAGTGCCTGTCTGAAGGGCTACCAGAGGTTTTGAAATTTTGCAAGCCCTGTGATAGGGCAGTATTTCCCCCATAATTTTATTTTTTTTATTTTTTGTGACATTGATCAGGAATTTCATTAATTGTAGACAGGTTTTGTTTTTTTTTACTATAAACTCATGTATTCTAAAATGATAAAGAATAGCCGAGAGAATGAAATCCGCTGGTGGTTTATTATGCATGTTTTACCTGCAGGGTCTCAGCGAGCAGCATCTCCACACGTCTGCAGGCCAGAGTGTCCACCATGCGAGCCAGCACACGGAACGGCGTGTTCAGGAGTTTGTCCACGTACAGCATGAGCAGAGCCCCGGACTGACTGAGATGAATGCCCTCCAGACACTGCAGGGTTTTCTTCAGCATCACCGGCTGGACAGGCACACATTTAACACGTGAGTGTGCTCAACAGATAAAACAAGATGAAACTGTGCATTTGTTTGTATACATACAGTAGAAAGGTTGTCGCAGCGTGATTGTATAGCCTGTATGAAGAGCCCGCTGGCTGCTGAATTTCGGTGCACGGCACTGATGAGATCCTGCACCGGCGGCTCATGGGAAAGACTGATCAGATCGCTCACATGATTCACCGTCAGCCACGTCAGGTGCTCAGAGTCATGTAGGTTTTGACACTGAGAAGGAAAGACAAAATTTTTTTACTTCAAAGGGCTTTGCACACTGAAGTCTGAAATTTTCGCATTCATATTGATTAGATTTTCCCGAAATGCAAAGTTTATTTCAGGAAATCTGTGAAATTTTGATACATTGCTTGTGATACTTCACACATTAACCTACATAAACAAATACAGAACAGAGACTGGCAGTACGTCAAAGACACGCACACAAAACAGCAGCAGTGTGCAGTGACAGTGTGCCAGTCACTGAATCCAGCATATAGGGGTTCTCAACTGTCTGCCACATTCGGTCTCATATTAAGTGTTTGTCAAAGTTATCTGTGCCCTTTGCTTGTACGGTGGCTCTGAACCGTCAAAACAATTCTCAAAAACAATTTTTCAGATGCGAAAAAGGAAAAAAATTGAATCTGATTCACATTTTTTATGACGGACGAAAGTTTCGAAGGCAGTTTGACAATACAAGTGACACAACATGAGGTCGAATTAATTTTTTTATGTGGGAAAACAACAGACAAAAAATATAGGATTCAATAGGGTTGGGTCGATAGACGATACCATTGTCCATTGCCGATGGTCAACAGCCATCCTCCGCCGCGACCCATACACACACACAAACTAAGGCCCGGTTTACACTAATGCGTCTTGGTTTTAAAATGGCATTTTAGAAAGAAAACGATCCACACCCACACTGGCGTTTCACCTAACATTTCTGAAAAAGCCCTCCTTCCACACTAGTCTGTACCGCCGAAAACACACATCACGTGACCCCACACACACACACACACACACACACACACACACACACACACACAAACACACTGTCATGCGCTGCAATGTCTGAGTTCCAGCAGTCAGCCCAGAGAGCAGTGCACGTCGGACAGTTTATCAAGGATGTACCGCTGGATCGCGTCTCACTAGTTGTTAAACGTGATATTTAATTAATCTTGTCTCTATCTAACGACTCTTCTGTCTTTTGAGTCTATCAGGTAACGTGTCACAGCGTCAGTACACTGCTTCGATGTTTCGCTTTCATGCACTTAGTAAATTTAGCGAAAACCTCAGACACTGTTGGTTGGTTGCGCACTTTTTTTACCAACAAAGTTTATCAAAGCCATTATAATGACACAGATTACTCTGCCTATTCAAGCCAGAGGCTTGAGCTGTCGCTCCTCCTCCTGTAAGCTGTTTTAATTTGTACACCCACCCCACCCCTAACACCAATCCCCAGTGACATCACTCATAGAAGAAGTGCAAGGAAGGAGGAGCTGGAGCTCAAGTGGCTCTGCAGTGAGCACCATTTGGAGTTATGGGTAAAATAAAGACCATGGGGGTCAAGTAGTTGAAACGGTAGGCTACAAATAAATAATTCCTTAGGAATTAATTAATTATTCATAAATAATTAATTCACCACCGCCCACAACAACGATGCCATCGTCCATCGCGATGTTTCACATTAGACATTGTACGATGCCAAATTGGTCAACATCGCCCAACTCTAGGATTCAGTGAGCAATAATGTTAAGATGTTAAAAAAGCAATTTTGCATGAATTTGTTTTCTTTTCCAGTGCAAACATCAACTTTCAAATAAATACAATTTTCTTGATTTAACCAAAAAAAAACTACATTTTATTTAGCTTCTCAGAAAACAAGAGTTTGATTTTGAATCATAAGTAAATATGAAGAAAAAAACTCTAAATGCAAACGCATTTTTATCAAGCTCCTGTGTGTAAGTTCAGTAATTTCACTTTTATGGCAAAGAAGAAGTTATTTTCATGGTCTTCAAAGTGAAATAACTGAACATAAACAAAGGAGGCTGCGAATAATGCTCATTTTCGATTGAAATTTCTCACGGCACTTAGAGGTTTCTGCATCTAAACTCTTCATATATCCATTCAATTTAAATGTATTCCTCCAATTAGATGATTTGAAATACATTTTTAATACTGTACATTTAAACTAAATATATTTTTTTCATATATTTCAACATATTTGTAACATGAAGTACAACTCAGATAGGGCTCTTCAAGAGTTCAGACAGGAGTTTAAGAAAGGACACGTATTGCTTTAGAAACCTCACCACGTAATCACAGAAGAGGATAAGAGCTCCTCGGCGGACGATCTCTCTATTGCACATGGTCAGCTTTCCCTCAGGCCTCTCCTCATCTCCGGATGAGTGTGGACTCAACAGCTTAGTGCTGGACAGACTGTGTCTCCTGATGGAGTCAAGACACAACAACATTTACTACTGCCTCTTTACCTGAGAGACCAAATAATTGACTGAAACTTTCATTTGCACATTTTAATGCACACAACATAAAGAACAAAAGTGTCAGCTGTGTGGAATCTATTGGCTTGGGTACTTAACAATATTGATTTTAATGTGGATTCTTAAATCTTAAGCTCAAATCTGTGCTGTTTTCGGATTTAAACTCACCTACCATCCAATATTCTTAAAGAGCTCCTTTTATGGGTTTTTGAAAATGACCTTCTATGTAGTGTGTAACACAGCTCTAAGTGAATGAAAACATCCAGCTGAGGGTTTAATCTGAAAGTGCACCTTGTTTAAAACCAGTGCTTAATTTGTGCCCGAACACGCTGGATCCGGAACCTCTGAAATTTGATCCGGCACCTTATTTTACTGATCCCCCTTCTCAACTGCCCTACTCCGCCATCTGATGTTCACTTTCACTTTCTACTGCAACTCCCCAAACCTCTTCAATTTCATCCGCTACAAACCTCCCACTCTTCACTTTTGTCAATTAAACAGAAATTAGGCAAAAAATAAACAAGGGGGCTAATAATTCTGACTTCAACTGTACATTACAGTATTTATTCATCTTTGTTATTGTTAGTTAATGAAAATGTTCGTTATTAATTCATATTAACTCACATTGCATTAACGAATGTTAACAAGAATGAATTTGGATTTTAATAATGCATTAGTAAATGTTGAATTATGACAAGGTATACTACACAAGTATTGTTCATTATTAGTTCATCTTACTAAAAACATGAGCCAATGAAATCTTCTTGTAAAGTGAGAGAAATTCATGAAAATAACAGTAGATTGTAATAGCAGTAATAATCAAAGTCTGATATTAAGATTATACCAAAAATTTGGTCACACTTTATTTTAAATGTACAATTTATGCTATTAACAAACCATTGACTGACTTTTAGCTCAATAAATGACTAATTAGCTGCTTCTTAAAAGATAATAAGGTATTAGTTGGGCTTATGTATGTGATGTAAAATAAGATCATATTTTATAAGTGCTATATCTTATCTTAATAATAGGCAGGTATTAACACGCATTACCAAACAGTGGAAGGCCAATGAATTATCTTCACAAACAAGATTTGATTTCCTAAAAGTACCACATATTTGTCTTAATGCAGTGATTTCTGTTGTGTGCGATCTGACCTGGGCGTCTGGTGCACCTCTGACCACCAGGTGTAGTTGGTGTAGTTGATGATGAGAAGGACCTGACACCACAGCAGCACCAGAGACGGGTGTGTGGTGATGAGCTGGAGAACCAGGCTGTTCAGACCCTCCAGTGTGTAAAAATCTCCCCCTTCTCCTCCCTCCGCCTTCAGCAATCTGCTGCCCGCTGCTGTGATCCGCCGGAACATTCCTGGAAAACGCTGCGGTGAGTCTACTGGGCTGGGAGACACGTGAAGTGTGTATTCTGTGAGTCTGTGTGTGTACCTGATTTGAAGATGTGTATCAGACACATGAGCAGAGTGCCGAGCTGCTGACAGTAGAAAGTGTGCTGCTGCTCACTCATGTCCACTTTCACCTGCTTATTGGCGATATCATCCAGCAACACCCCAACCAATTGCAGTAAGAACCTGGCAACAAAATATTGATATTATCAATAATAATATTATTGTTAGATTAATAATTATAATAATTAATAATTCATTTTATTTTTAAATGGCACCTTTCTGGACATCCAAGGTCGCCTTACAACAAACATGCCAAAAACAATTAATAAAATATTGCGAAACATAATTTCAAATACATGAAAGAGTTGCAAACTCAAACACATCTTAAATATAAAATAACCATAATTATTAAACATAATCATACGAACGCCTGCTTAAAAAGATGGGTCTTAAGACAAGATTTAAACGTGTGAAGACTATCACTGTTCCTTAAATCCAATATAAGTTATACAACAATAGAGTTCCATAGGCAAGGAGTCGTAGAGCTAAAAGATCTGGCTCCCGTAGTGCTTAATCGGGTGCAGAGTGGTACTAAAGAGATAGAGTTGGGTGATCTAGAAGTGTAGGAAGGGGTATTGACCTCATTCTCCAATGAGGAAGTGTACTCGTTTTTGTGACTGCTTTAGAACTTCTGATTCAGTTGTCTATGGGAGAAATGACCAGGAATAATAAATGGCAGAAAAGACTCAAACTACTCGCTCTACAAACAAGTGTGTTCATGACTATACATAAAACGTAGAATAATATAATACAAAAAGATCAGTTTGCAACATCAAGCAGCATAACAAGGTGTTTTAACATCTAAAAATAAATGAAAGTTAATGAGGATATAAACGTACGTGAAGAATAATGTCAATAGGTACGGAGAAGTTCGGTGAGATATTGACGAGCAAGATGGTGAAGTGCCTTAAAAGTGAGAAGTAATATAGAAGAAATCAATACGATATTTTACTGCCAGTAAAGCTGATAAAGAAGTGGTGTGACATGTTCGTGAGATGAAGTCCTAAAAATGACACAAGCTGCAGAGTTCTGAACCAGTTGGAGTTTATGGAGAAGTTTAGAAGGAAGCCCAGAGAGAAGTGCATTACAGTAGTCTATACGTGAATTGACTAGTGCATGGATGAGAATTGCTGTATTATTAGTTAGGAGAGAAGGGCGAAGACGAGTAATATTATGCAGGTGGAAATATGAAGCATAACATTATTGACATGACCTTCAAAAGAAAGTGTGCCATCCAAGATGACACCAACCTCTTAAATTAAAGCTCTCAAGATTAAATATTGTTGCTGGGTGATTACTTTGTTAATAACGTTTTTTCACAATGTTTTCCCTATTTAGTATGACTACACAATAATAATAATAACAACAACAAGTTCTATTAATATTAGTTAAATATTTATTATTGATATTATTCAAAGTCCTTTTAATTAACTATTATTTAAATTTAAATTTAAATTTGAAATAGCATTAATAAAAATTATTCAATAAAAATTTGCATTTAATATTGCTTAAAAGACATTTAATAACAATAATAATATTGTTATTTTGCAGGAAAAAACAAAGAGTTAAACAATATTATTAAATAAAATAATATCAAATAATAATATTTTATTTATATTTTAGAAGACACAAAACGGAAAACCTTTCGCATGGTTTAGCCATTGATTTTTAGAAACATTAGCATTCTGGTGGACCAAAAACACAAACATTTTGTATTTACAAAGCGTGAGTTTTTATAAAATATACCATTATTATCTTGTTAATATTATCTTGATAATATTTTGTTAAATAGGTGGCATTAATGAGCATGCATTCTATGTCTGTGTAAACATTGAAAAATATGCAAAGAATATGCCATTTGTTTTTTTAATTCCACAAGGGTTCATTTTGGTCCCTGATCAAGAGGTTAAGATGCCATGTTATTGGCCTGACAATGAAAACGAGACATGATTTCGGCCTCACGGCTATTAGTACAGCCGGTGCCGATAAAAGCCCTGGCTCGCACTGGCCCGACAGTGGAAATGCAGCTGTAGTGTCCCACACAGAGACAATAACCACCCATGAAACAAATGTATTTGAAATATATCTGAAAATGAAGCTTTTTCCCCCTCATACTAACACAATTTATACTAGACAAATAGACTTCATTGAAAATGTACAACAAGTTACACATTAATGGCCTATATACTATATAACTGCAGGTTAACTATGATTATATATAATGTCTGCCTTGTAGACCTTTTTCTTGGCTGCTGCATGGAGGGCGCAATAGCGACCAGCGTCTTCTGGTAGAATGTTTAGAACGTCCGTTTACAGCGCTTTTTTTAGTGGTTTTGTGACACACAACTTTGAAAAGTGTTTGTTAAAGCTGCTATAATCTGTCAGAAGTGATTCAAGTGCGAGAGAAAAACTTTCTCCTAGTTCACGTGTCTGCCGTCAGAAATACAGTGTGTGTTTGTGTGGGTTTCCCCGGCCTGTCAGCTGTTTGCTCAGCGGCTCTTCAATTCACACACACACCACTTCACTGCATTATAGAGCAAATCAGATTACTGGCATGAAACTTAACAGGTATAAGTCATGCAATTTACAAAAATGACCAATAAAAGTCTGTTTTTGATCCTCTGCTGGATGATTTGCGTGTTGATTCTATTCAGGAGCAGTTTATGCTTCATTTAGTTAGTTTGAGTGTAGTGTTTACCACGGTTTGTGTTTTTCGGTCATTTCAAAACACCACTTTATTTTCACTTTGTGCCAGTCTTTCAATCAGTGTGTCAGTGGGACAGGACGTGTGTATTTCAAACACTTTGGTGAATTACATTTATTTAGGTTGGTTATTTATTTGAAAAAAGACAGAAACTGTTTACTTTAGTGATGGCGAGGCTCCATTAAAACCGCACAAAGATGCAGTCTGACGGTAAGGGTAAATAACTCACAGCAGTTGTTTTCCATCCCATTAGATCATATATTTTTTTAAATAATCAGAATTAAAAACAAGTAAAATAGAGTAAAATGATCATTTCAAAGCTGTCCAAATGTGACTGTTTATACACATCAGCTGGCGACCGAAATTTTAGCATTCTCCTTGCGCGTACACCCAAAGCAGGTAATTTTGCGTTCTGAGAAAAAGGTCTATACACAACTCCTTATCCTTTCTGATTTCGACTGTAACATGTCAAGCAGTCAGTCAAGGCTATTTTCATGGCAAGAACATTTCAATATTAAATAAACAATTAAGAACAACAAACAAATGAATACACAAGTTAAATAAGATGTTTAGTGTTAATATATGATAAGATTTCTAAAATCTTTTCTGGTGTCACTTTGTTGAAAATGTCCTTAAGAGAGTTCATTTCATAAAAAAGTCTTCTAGAATCATTAAAAGCATGACAGTCCAGTAAAATGTGTTTTACAGTAAGGGGAGTTTTGCAGCACAAACATTGAGTGGGGTCTTCACCTTTGAGGAAAAAAACATAGGTTAATCTTGTATGCCCAATACGACATCTGGGAAAAATAACTTGATCAAATCTAGTTTTAAAATGTCTTAAAATTCTGTTTGAGATTTCAGGTTGGATTTCATGCAATTTATTATTTTCCAATGCATCCCACTCCTCTTGCCACTTGTTTAAAATGTAATTGTTGAAAAAAGGTCTCATCTCTGATGGAGGAATTTGGCATTTGTTCACAACAAGGTTTTTATAACCTGTATATTTATAACAATCTGTACATACAACTCAACATCCAGATTTCTTAACTAACTGCAACGGTTTAATGTTATCTTTTTTTTTTTCTTTTTTTTTTTTATATTTATTTTGTGTTGTCACTTTATGTACACTGGAAGCTTCTGTAGCCAAAACAAATTTCTTGTGTGTGTGAAGCACACTTGGCAATAAAACTGATTCTGATTCTGAACTTGCTTCAAAGCATCTTTAGCAGCTGCATCAGCTGACTGTAACATATTAATGCGCACCAATTGTAAAGCTGTTTCGGAAGGATAAGTATTGTAAAAAGTGTGGTCATGTTTCTTCGGCCAGAAAGTACCATTAGAATGCAAACTAAAATAATAAATCACATCCCTAACACACTAACAATGATTTCAACTCAAATTCTTATTTAACATGTAGTGTCTTAGTGCATTTATTTTTACGGATTATTTATCTGTCCTAAGTGAATTACCTAGCGAAGGTTTCCTCAGGAGGGAATCGCGGCGTCTCTCCGTTGGCATCCTCCATGGCAACGGGCAGAGTTTCAGGAGGAGCGGGCACATCATCATCACACAGTCGACGGATGGTTGGACAGGAGAGCAGGTACGGCGACAGTGAAAGTTCTTGAATTCGAGACAGAATGATGTCCTCGGTGGACTGGGAGATGAGCACACGCAGGATGGCCAAAATCCCAGACACCCACAACTGCACTGTACCAACTGATGCCTACAGAACAGAACAGGGACACAATGAGCCACTTTACAGGGTTAAGAAGAGGACACGTTTATGCTTCACAAATCTGCACATGCAATATCAAATCAACTCTTCATAGTACACAGAATTCATCCTGAATTAATGCTGGGTTACACACTTCATGTCGATTAAAGAGCCCCTATTATGGGTTTTTGAAAATGACCTTCCATGTAGTGTGTAACACAGCTCTAGTGAAGTGAAATATCCAGCTATTGCTAAAATCTGAAAGTGCACAGTGTTTAAAACTATTGATTCATTTATAAAAGAGTCGACTCCTAATGCTTCAAATGAATCGTCTTGATAACGAGTCTTTAGCCGTTTCAGCGTGATGATACGAAACTTAAGCACCGCCCAATTGTTGCACGTGCAAACCCGGGAAAATTTAAACCTGCGGCCCTGCCCAAAAACAGTAGCAAAAAAAAAGAGGAAGACAAGCATGGTTGCAGATTCCGGTTGAATCAAGTCATGAAGACGCTGTGCTCAACTGGATATTACTGGAAGTGTGAGGGGAAAGTTAGTGTTATTTTCTCTACCCAAAGATAAAACTGAAGAGTCAGTGGTTGATGTTTATTTTTGCAAAAATACCTCAGCATTATAGCCCTCACTTTTCTGACGAGTGCTTCAGTAATCTACACGCTTACAACGGGGGATTCGTCAGTCGTTTGTTAAAGGAAGGATCAGAAAATACTACTGATGTATGGGACTTTGTCAGAGCTTGACATGGAACTTCCTCCATTTCAAAAGGGTAAGTAAGTGTGATTAAAATGGTTGCCTCTGTTTTCTCTAGCTTGCAAATGATGTATTTAGTTGTGTTTTGTTACTTGTAACCGCTTGTACTGTATCTGGTTAACTCTTTATATTCTCATATCGCATCTAAAGCCACATTAAAAACGCGACACGTGCCACTTTGTTTACGGATTGCGTTTGTGAGCTTTCTTGAAATTCCGGGACTTTTCTGAGATAAATAACATAACGGGAGGGTGGGGAGAGATGGGTCTGAAATATAGGTGACTCCCGGGAAAAACAGGATTGTTGGCAGGTATGCTCACACACACACTATGCACTCTGACTACTTCAATATTGTTGATAAGCCGTGGTGGGCATTTCACTCTGTTTCACTTTAAACACTGTCGACCAAATCGCAATAGACTGTCATCAGTCCAATCAGCGCAGACTAGCTTCGCACTAAAGAGGGGTTTGGGAAAGAATGAATCGCTGAACGAATCATATGGGAGTCGCTGGGATAATTAGGTAAAAATAAATACATATTACAAGACAATGAAAGTGTTTTTTGACCTTGCATGCATATCAGACTGTTGTTCGAAATATGACCCTTTTTAATGTACAATAGGGGCTCTTCAAGTTAACCCACTTGTTTTTACAAATTTAAGTGGATTGAACAAAAAACAATGAAGTCCTCAAAAAACTCAAGAATTGTGTTGTTATAGATAAATTAAATAAGGAGTTTTAACAAGCAACAAAAAAAGTATTTTGAGTGTTCTCTCTTAGATTTGCTTCATAAATGGCTACTTTTAAAAAATGAAAAAAAATATTTGTCAAAATATTGATAATGTGTTACTTAGGGCTGCAATAACTAATAAAATCAAATTGAAAAAAAACTATAAGTATTAATAACACTTTGCAGTAACCTATCTATTACTTATTGGACAAAATAATCCTCATAAAAAATTATGGAAAACTTATTTGAAAACAAATTAACAACTGATTCTCAACAAATAATCAGAAAAAAAAATATTCAAGAACCAGTTTGATGATCTATTAAAGCGTCTACGTCTGGCAGCAAATATTAGAACTCTATAAAAAATTTCAACAGGTAATCAGTGAATCATTTCACACAAGTAGATATTTAGATCTAGAACCATCTGTGATAACAATAAACAAGGATTATATTGATAATTATTTAAATTTTTACGGTTGCAACAGCTAATCAATATAATCCAACAGATTCACTTATAAAAATAACAAACAACTAATTTGGTAATCGATTAATTACTTCAGAGGTTGCAACCAGTGATCAGTTAAATTACAGTAAATAATTACAATTAATAAGAAAATAATTAATTAATTTGAATAGTAATGAACACATGCTCTTAGCTAACAAATAATTAATTCGATCAATTTAAATCGAAAAAGAAATAATCAATTACTACTGATAGTAATATCTCCAGCATCAGTCAGCTATCTATAGATTATGTGAGTTATATTTACTAGAGTAGATGGTGTGATGAACATGCTCTTCAGCAGCATATCCACAGGCCGCAGAGAGGACGGAGCCACAGACTCAAACAGTGTGTTTAACACACCCAGCGCCTCATGAGAATCCAGGTGCATCTGTCAAGCACATGTATAAAAATACACACCGTTACAAACCCATTTGAAAATCTAAATTGTGCTTTTTAAAACACGATTCTATCAGCATATCCGATTGAGAAAGTCGCACTTGTTGTTTTCCGATCATTGGCAGGATGATGTCAGCGACCTGTCGCGAAAGCCTCTTCCACTTATCTTCATTCTCTTTGTGGCACTGTTGGAGGACCAGAATAAACATCTCCAGCACCTGCATAAACAAACATGCATGATTTTACATGGAAATCCGGAGGTGTGATGAGACAAACACGCAGCAGAAAAGAGTGTTACCTGATGGTGTTGTATGAGGCGCAGCAGCATCGACACCACCACTTCCTTCTGAGTGTCCAGCTCTTTCCCTGCATCTGCTTTATTGGAGCCTCTCAGCACAAACAGATCATGCACTATAGGCTGAAGAGCAGGTATTGCTGGGAAATATTGAGGATACATTTTTTTTTAGAATCAGAATAATGCGAAATCTATATGATTTGCATTTATTTCTATATTAAGAAGGACCATTTAGGTCATTTAGACTGTCTGTAAACAAGGAAATAAGAAATCTAATTGTGGCATAAAAAACATTTTAAACTTACACTCGTTACATTTTCTGTTTACAGACATCAATAAATTCCAAGATTACTTCACCATTTTTTAAGTTATCTTCCACAAATTAAAGGGGTTTTAGTAAAGTCCCTTTTTATATTTGGTAAGACACTGATTTACCATCAAATTCTCTTACAATTTTAAAAGAACATTCCACTTTTTGGTGGAAATAAGCTTCACTTTACAAGTTGCCTAGAGCAGTGGTTCCCAATTACAGTCCTCGGGACTCCTCGCCCTGCACATTTCACATATCTCTTATTTAAAACACAAGCGCTGTTTCTCAATTCCAAGAACGCAGAGAACGGACTTGCGTTCTTGTGAAGATCGGTCTCGCAGGTGTCCTCAGAAGAACAATCTCGAGAGACCACTAGAACAAAGAACGCATCCTCTGAGAAATGAGATGCTGTGTTCTTCCTGAGGGTCACGTGACCTTGACGCATTTTTAATGGAAAATTATTTAAACATTACAGCATAAACAACGATTTACTGTTTTTTTCCCTTTTCAATAGTGATACTATGCATAAAGACTTTACAAATATACGTTGCACAATAAATAAAACTGATATTAATATGAATTTCAGCAAACAAACACCCTTAATGTGTTTATTCCTTTAATAAGACTTTTATGGTAATGTTTATATTCACCGTTTCCTTTAGGGAAACTCCTGAGATAAATAAGTTCCATCTCTGAACTTTAATAATAAACCTATTTAAAATGCTCTAGTCGCAATGACTTCTGAGACTTCTAGAGCGAGTTTGCTGCTCAAGTCTGCATCGGTGCGTCATTGATATCAAGAACACATCCGGGAACTTTCACACGTCCTCCGTTCTTGAGTATTGGAACTGAACTTTGGTAGTTGATGATGACTTTGCACGAGAACACGAGGACGCAAGAACACTGAAGAACGCATAGAGAAACAGCCAAGGATCAGTTCATGGTTCTCTGTGTTAACGAGCTGATCATCTGAATCAGGTGTGTAAAGTAAGGAAGACATGGGCTGTTTCTCAATTCCAAGCACGCAGAGAACGGACTCACTTTCATGTGGAGACCAGTCTTGCCAAGTTACCTCGGAAGGACGAACTCAGGGGACCGCGAGAACAGAGAACACATCCTATGAGAAATGAGAAGCTGCGTTCTTCACTGGTTCTTCCTGATGGTCACATGACCTTCACATGTTTTTAATGGGAAATTATTTAAAGATTACAGCATTCATACAACAATTTATTGTTTTTCCCCTTTTCACAATATATACTGTGCATAAAAACATAACACATATGTGTTGCACAATACAAATTAAATTAAATTTAATACGAATTTCAACAAATAAATTCCCTTAATGTTTTTATGCCTTTATAAAGATTTTCATGGTGATGTTTACTTTCACCGTTTCAATAAGGGGAACTCCTGAGGTAAATAAGTTATACCTCTGAACTTTAATAATAAATCTATATAAAATGCTGTGCATTACACCTCCTTTATACAGCCGCAATGACTTATGGGACTTCTCGAGCGAGTTTTGCCCTCAAGTCTGCAACGATGCGTTCTCGATATCAAGAACACATCCGGGAACTTTCACGCATCCTCTGTTCTTGCGGTCTTGAGTTTTGGAACTGAACTTTGGTGGTTGATGATGACGTTACACTAGAACACGAGGACGCAAGAACACTGAAGAACGCATATTGAGAAACAGCCATAGAAAATGGGCTGGGCGCAGGGTCCCAAGGACCGGAAATAGGAACCACTGCCATAGTGTCAAACAATTTTACCATAGCTTTACCACTTTAAATCCATTAAGCCGATCTCCGAGCATGACAGGAGCACTTTTAGCTTAGCTTCGGATTAGACCATTAGCATCTTACTCAAAACGAATCAGAAAAAGCTGTTCGATAATAACTTTTCTGTAGTTACATTGTGTATTTAGACCGATGGAATATTAAACGTTGCTATTTTCTGGGACAATATGGCTAGGAACTATACTCTCATTCTGGTGAAATAGTCCAGGAACTTTGCTATTGATATAGCAATATAAATTTTAATATATACATGTAATGACATTATGCAATGCTGCTACCTAGTTACCTAGCTATGGACTATTTTCAGGTGCTGTGTACTATCATTGAGCCTGTTGCAGCCATGGTATGGCAGTAAAGTTCCTTGATTATTACGCTGGAATGAGAATATAGTTCCTAATGTAAAAGTTCTCCTGCCAGACCCGGAGATCGGTTGAATGGATGACTTGTAAAATGTCATCCTACATCCTGAAAAAGTGGAGTTCTACTTGAAATGATGAAGATCTCCAGTGTATGTGCATGATGTGACTTCACACACCGTGTGTTACTGCCTTTCTGCCACTGGCCATAATGCCGTCACACAGCTGAATGATCTTTGGGATGCTGATGATCTGTTTCGAGTGGTAGCGCTCATAGGACAGCAGAACCAAGAAGAAGAAAATGTTGGGCACGATCGCTTC
Organism: Danio aesculapii; assembly: GCF_903798145.1. Taxonomy (NCBI): domain Eukaryota; kingdom Metazoa; phylum Chordata; class Actinopteri; order Cypriniformes; family Danionidae; genus Danio; species Danio aesculapii. Next base: position 19,680,429 of record NC_079435.1, on the reverse strand, counting down.
AGAGTCCCTACACAGACGAAAAAAACATCAGAATCAGTATAGAACTAAACCTGAACATAGTGTAACTAAATATACATAGCCATTCAAAAATGTACAGGAAGTATTATATTTCACTTCTTTAAATTGATAAAAATACCTTAAATTGATACCTTAAATTGAAAGTGATATTAAGACTATTTAGAATGGTGCAAAACACCAGAAATGATCACTTGCTTTACAAAAATAACATGCATCAAAACTGTTTGCCTTATTGAGAATAGGAGACTTCTGTTAAAAAGATTACAGATCTGACCAAATTTCTGAATGGTGTCACAAGTTGGTTTGATTGTCAGAAAGTCTTACCTGAACTGGCCCACTTCAATATACTCAAACTGCTTCAGCACGAAACCAATGAAAACCTAGCAACATAAATCAGAAATAATAGTTATGAAATAATAGTAATGAAATAATATTGAGGTTGGTTTGGCTTTCCAGTCAGTGCAGTGAAATGGAGCCCTGCGCCATAAATGACTGACCTGGTCTGAGTCGAGTAAACAGTAGTTGACCCGCAGCTGGACGAGTTGTGCGAGTAGATCCAGCACTTGTCTCTGCAGGGCCACTGAGGTGCTGGTGGTGTATTGTTTCAAAGCTTTTATCACCAGTGGCTCAAACAAACGGATGTGATTATGAATGGCATTCTGAAACACACATTATCACTGGCTGTTACTGTAATGAAAGACCGAGAAATCGATTTGAAATGTATTTGCTGATCCAGACAGGATATGTGAGTCACAATATCAAAGTCATAATGTAAAATGATCTAAAAGTGGCAGATAATAACACCATGGAGAATATTTAACAACAACTGAAATAAAATAATTTCATGAAACTATTTATAACAAATAAAAACCAAACAGAAATCACAAATAACTAAAAATATAAACATGTTTCCCAAAAAATACTCTTAGTCTTAATAATCTTAGGATGTTCTCACTGCAAAAATGATTGAAATTAATATACTTGCCAGTAAATAAAAAAAATGCATAATGCAATATTTGAAATAATTCTTATTTTTTTTAATAAAGTTAACCATAAGTGTCATGCATATCCCCAATGTTTTTACTCTCATTTTTCAATATCTTTTGAATCTCATTTAATAAATCTTATTAACTTAATTGTTTTTATTTGTTTTAAATTATAATAACTATTTTTTTCATACAATATTTAATTATGAAAAACTCTACAGTTTAAATGTATTAGCAAATGTATCCAATGTTTAACCACATAACGTTATTATTAATAATAAATACATTCTTCTTTTAATAATTATTATTAATATTAATAATAATATTCATTATTGTATATAGATTTGCCAATTTGTTCTGTTTTTTTATAATAATACACACACAAATTGTTTAGGATCTGTAGTTACATCTTATAGGTCTATTTACCTTATCTCCTCGATGGCGAGTGACATTGGTGATGCTTGACCTCAGCTGATTAGAGACTTTTTGCATGACATCAAACCACCTGTAAGATCACAAACGTTTTTAGTCAAAATTATCCTTTTTTTTTTTTTACAAGTCAATCTCAGGTACAGGCATGTTTTCCCGCTCACCCAGAGGCGTCCTGTTCTTGTTCAGCTTGCACCATGTTTCTGAGGCTGGCATCAGCAAGGGCCTGGGTGAAGTGAGTGTACGGAGCCATGAAACAGTAATGGTAGAGTCCTGGTCTGACGCTGCTTGAGCCAAGCCGCAGGGCTTTACCTTGAGACCGACAGGGGTTTGATGAGGCCCCCTCATACTGAGATGCAAGATTTGTCCCAAACAATGCTTTCAAGAGCTGTAACCAATAAGTAAATTGTGAGGAGTTTGCATAGACATAAATTTAAACAGAGGCATTAGAAATGCACACATCTGACCTGCTGAACACACACAGTGGCCATAGTGGGTTCCCTTGAGAAACAGGACTTTAGGTAACCCAGGATCTCTTCAACACACTAAACAGATAAAAATAAGGTGACATTTTTTTTCCACTTGACACTGAGCTTGCGCAGATGTTATATTGTTCATCGATGAGCTGGAATTAGTTTTTGATATCATACTTTGCCAATATCATGAAGTGTGGCCAACTCAAGCAGCTGAGAAAGAACATCAAGAGCCGACCTCAGAAAACCCCCAAACTTCTCGTTGGTGTTGTGAAGGTCTAAAGTGACCTTGAAAAAAGCAAAGTGAAAAGAAAAATGAATTCAAGAGGACATTTTGTTTAGTTGTCCAGAGCAATTGGGATGGAATAAATGCATTACATGTTATATGTGATGTTAACACATATAAAATAGTGAAAACTGTTTTGTATTTAAGAAAAGACATTAAACAAACTGGATATACAGTTGAAGTCAGAATTATTAGCCCCCCTTTTAATTTTTTTTTTCTTTTTTAAATATTTCCCAAATGATGTTTAACAGAGCGAGGAAATTTTCACAGTATGTCTGATAATATTCTTTCTTCTGGAGAAAGTCTTATTTGTTTTATTTCAGCTAGAATAAAAACAGTTTCTCATTTTTTATGAACCATTTTAAGGTCAAAATTATTAGCCCCTTTAGGCATTTTTTCCCTGATAGTCTACAGAACAAACCATCATTATACAATAACTTGCTTAATTACCCCAACCTTCCTAGTTAACCTAAATAACCTAGTTAAGCCTTTAAATATCACTTTAAGCTGTATAGAAGTGTCTTGAAAAATATCTAGTCAATATTATTTACTGTCATCATGGCAAAGATGAAATAAATCAGTTATTAGAAACTAAAAATGAAATAAATGAGTTATTAAAACTATTATGTTTAGAAATGTGTTGAAAAAAATCTTCTCTCCTTTAAACAGGAATTGGGGGAAAAAATAATCAGGGGGGCTAATAATTCAGACTTCAACTGTATCCATTTTACAATTTATCAGTTTAGCTTATTTGCAACTGAAGTTGTTTTCTACATTCTAATGTGTAAAAAGAATAACAATTACTGCAAACCATTCTGACAGAGCTTTGTGGCTGGCCCAAAAAAGACTTCTTACACAAGCGTGTTATTTTCTTGCACCTGCTCAAACCGATAATGTGTTCTTTGCACATTTATAGCATGACATTAGTAATTTGCCAAATAATATATTATAATTTCCCATATCTGAAAGCTGGCAAAACTGATTTAATGTAATTTTGTTTCTATAAATGTGTGTAAATTACTTTTTGTCAAATTCATTTACCACTAAGAAACTACGTATAAAAAGGTCTAATGTTAAAAACAATTGTGCTACTTAGCTGCTTTTGAGAACACACTATTTATGAAAAAAAAATAAAAATGTATGCCATCACTTATATATTTCTAATATCTTACAAAAAAAACATATCCAAACTAACTTTTAACATATTGAAAAAAAAACATTGCTAAAGACTGCAGACTGACTTTGTAGTTTGCTTGTGTTGCTCTCAGCGCATCATAAAGCTTCAGGTAAGGAGGGAGGTGGTAAAAGCTGCCCAGAGTGGTGGACTTGTTAACCGCTGCTGTTGCCGTGCTGTCCGCTGCTCTGCCTGTGTGAAAACACCCAGAATTACTCAATAATTCAATACTGACCACAGATGATGGATGCCTATTTTCTTATTTTTCAAAAAAGTATTATTTCTCTGTATGTTCAACAGGTGACACTGTGAGATATATCCAGCAGCAGGCCCACACATGTTTCAGGCCACTAGATCAAGGCCAGGATGAAGCATATATAGGGGTAATGATGGTTCAGTCAGTTTTGTATTACTAAATAAGTGATCACAAGAACATCCACATGAATTATAACTGCAGTATTTACTAACAATACACAAAATACTGCAAACACATAATTATATTTTTTATGTTGATATACTATATCTATTCTATATAGATATTCTATAGATCCATATAATGAAAAATGATATTTTTTTTACTGTAGATTATGAGATATTTAGTTTGTGTTTGTTCAACCTATTGTATTTTATTAACATTTACACCCACCCCAACCCTGAACCTACCCCTTACAGTTCTGAATAAACAGCATTTATTGTTGTTCTGCATCACAAAAATTATGCAATAGCTGCATCCGAAACCGGCTACTACTCAGTAGGTACTGCATTGGAATTTAAACATGCTACTGGGCCATTAGAAAAGTATGTTCTATAGAGTATGAATGTGAGCAGCATGAATGGAACTCGGACGTACTATATCCACCATTTTGTCATGATCACGTGACCTAGTTGCGTTGCTTCACTCCCACTCATGAATTCTCTTGCAGGGCATCATGGGATAGCATAGCGTCCATCCAATGTGCACTTCAGAACCTTGCCGGAAGTAGTAGGTCATCCGGGTACTTCTCGCATACTGATTTTCTAATTCTATGAATTCGAACATACTACTCAGCTCGCATACTGATTTTAAAGTACTATATAGTATGGTAGTATGCGATTTTGGACGCAGCCTTCGTGTATGTGCACATACTAATTAGCTGCAGCTGTAACACTAATCTACCTTCTCACGGTCTAATGCCACGGTCACACTAGAGTTTGAGCATGCGAAATTCTGTTGTACGCCACTGCGAAAAGGGGCAGGATTGAACAACATGATTAGACAATTTAAAAAAGTGAGCGATTGGTCCATATTTTATATTTCTGTACAGAGAGGTCATGTTTTGATCTTTAATTGGTCTCATGCAGTCACGTGATGCCATTTCGCAGTCACAGTTCATCAAGCTTGAACTTTGCAACGCAGCGAACTGCAAAACTTGTCGCAGCTTGTGTTTCCAGTCTGATGCATTCGTGTGCGTATGAATAGAAGTCTATGGGGAGAAAAGTGCAGTGTGATCGCGGCTTAAGTCCCTCCCGCTTGAAAGCCTGAATCTAGTAGTCGTCTAGTGTGGACTGAAATATGTGGGTCTGAGGCTAGATATTATTGGGCACTGTAGCTGTGACTGCACCTGTGTTGGTCTCTCCACCTTTCTTTGGGCTCATAGGGGTGGTGCCTGTCTCCATCATGTCCTTCTCCTTACCCTTCCGTCTGATTGGACTGAGAGATGGAGTGTTGGCCAATGAGGGTAAAGAAGCCTAAAAAGAAAACACTGATGTTTATGTAATACTTAAATTAAACGAATCATTAATTTATCATATGCTTTCATCGTTTTTTTGGTAATCAGGATGTTTTGAGTGATTCCTTCACCTTGACCGCAGGACCGGGTGGAGTGTCGTCAAGCACATGAGCGCAGATATTGAGGATCTTCAGCAGATGTGAGAACAGCTGCTCCACCATAACAACCAGAGAGCGATCGTTAAGAGCAGGCCACGGCTCCTCCACCTTTGAGGAGGCAGGACTAGACTCCTCCTCACCTGCCCATGGACTTTTCATGCACTTGGGTGCAACAGCTACAAAAATAGGTGCAAAAACACTTTAAATACAAACAAAGAACAATAAAAGACAGAAATGGCTCTACAGACTGCTGTTGTCAGTTGTCAACACTTTACCTTAGGCTTTTCAGTCACTATTGACAGATTTAATTCAATAAATAAAAGAAAATGAATGAAAAAGACCCATAATGCAGAACAACAAACAAAATCTACCCACTATGATGATGAACACGGACAGAAATATCCCACACGATAATTAAAAAAATACATATATATTTTGATGATCCTTACTTAAACATATTCAGTGTTGGGTAAAAGTAATATATTACAATTTTAAGCCTTAACCCCCATACACATCAATCTTGATAACTGTAAAGATAATGATAAAGATATAGTTCTAAAAATCTATAAAGATGCAGAGGAACGATATCATTGAGATCACTTTCAGAATTCAATTCAATTTCAATTTTTCCCAGCCGATGAATAATCAAACACAGACAGCCAGTCAGAATCCATTGTAAATTAAAGGACTTGTGCAATTTAGATACAGAAGCAAACTGCTTAATGTAACTGTAAGTCCTCTTTGAAATGATTATTTAGAGATAGTAATGACGATCGTAAAAAACAATTAGTTAGACCATGAAAAACCAAAATACATGGAAGTTGTGAAAGTCATGCTGGCATATTGAAGTATAAAAATAAAAGTATCGCAGAATTCTAGTGCTAGTTTCAGTATCTTCGTTTTGCCTTCTTTGAAAATGCTGGGAACTGACAATGGTTGCTAAATTCGCTGTTCGATGAGATAATACAACACAAGCTCAATATTATGTTCAGATAAGTTAGTAGCACACTGAGGACACCTGCTGATTTCAAGAGATAATGCAGAATTAGAAGCATAATTTAAAAATAAACTGATCGTTGGTCTGTGTTGAAAAATATATATATATATATATTGTTATATTTAGGGTGCTTGGTGTGAACGACAATCTTTTAATCATAATCTTTAGGGGGAAAAAAGCAAAAATAACCTAACACATACTTCCACATTGGTTACCTTAAAAAGAAACAAAGTAGCATGTTTTTTTTTTTAATGACTTAAGATTATATAATAGCCACCCCCCCAATACTGAACATATTATAAAACATTAAATTGAATTAAAACAAAAAATACTCTCATAAACGACAAACAGCCAATGTGAGACTCTTTATAATGATTAAACTTCAGCTAATCTTTTCATCTTTTAAGAGTTTGTACCAGCGATCAGGTTTCCGGCCAGTAGCAGAGCAGCCTGATGGGCAGAGAGATCAAGAGGGAACCAAGCAGAGGAGATGAGAGACAAAACCATACTGGCCACACCAACTGTCAAAGACCTGCGCACCTCCTCATTACTGCCAGGCTGAGACAAACTACAGAAAAAACAACAACAAGACAATCAAGCTTTTGCAGAGATATGATGAAATCTCAGCAGTTTTTTTATTGGTCGTGAAGAAAACTTAATTTGTGCAAAGTTTTGATTTTCCTGAACAAACAATCATTATTTTAAGGTTTTTGTACCTAAAGGAGCGTCCTCGGCTGCGGTACTGGCTGGAGCGGTTCAGATGAAAGACGGAAGAGCTCACAAAGCCACAGTGCCAGCCTGTGCTCCAGTTGCACACTGGGAAGGTGCTGGACAAAAGGCACAGAGCCTCACAACAGCCAAACTAGAGAGAGAACATTACAGTAAGTATAGCCATTAACCCGAATAAGACTCATAATACTTTAAAGGCACAATATAATTTTTGCATTCAAATAAATAAAACTGTGTTAAACATTATGTTAACGTACACAGTGTGAACTTATATTCTCAAATCTTTAAATTAAGTTTAAATTCAGAGACCACTAATGAACAAATCCATGAAACAGAAACATATTGGTTAAGACAAGAACAAGTGGTGGAGCAAAATCAATATTTGCGATTCCAAGGTGAAGAAAGACCAGACACTAGAAAGAAGTTATCTTGCACGTTTTATTAGCCATGTGGGCGGGGTGCAAACTATGGGGGATCTAGGGCGAGCTCGGCTCCCCTAAATAAGGCATGGGCTTCCCTGAAAACATGAATTGTGAAATTTTGGGGGGTCTCAAAAAATATTCACAATGTGTTATTTTGACATGCGGTTTCAGTATAGTGTAATGGGATCATGGATTATTATGTGTAAAAGCGCAAAAGTGCGTTATTTATGTATGGCGCCGATTTACACCTCACTTTAAAAAAAGATAACTACACATGCTATAGCAAAGTCCAGTTATGCCAAAGACTGACAGCCAGATACTTTCAAATGGACGTTGAAACAAATGCTGTGTTTTGTTTTATTTGCTTCATACAGTAGGCCAATACAATGTTCTTTTTTTCAACACCCTGACATTGCTGTAAACAAGTTGGACAATTAAGCTAAAAGCAGGATAAACTTGACAAAACGGAACCCCGGGTAAAATGCAGGTCAAATTAGACAATGATGTTCTGTTGTTTAGGCTGCTGCTGTTTGTGCATGTAAAAATAAATCCCTCAAAAGATATTTTCAAGGGTCAAAGAAAGTTATTGATGGGAAAACAAGCGCTTCTTACAGAGAACGTAAACCAAAACTATCGTGGTGTTTTGTTCATTTAGCCTACTTTGTAATATTAGTTACAATTATAAAAAAATGTTCTTTATTTACAGATTTTATTTTGTTTATGCATTGCTGTTTAAGGACAGGGATCCTGTGTGTTTTATGGCCTATCATTGTGGCAAGGGACTCTCAAGATCAACCCTCCCCTTTAGAAAAAAAGTGGGCACATCCAAAGGCCATGGTATAGTTCGAACACTACATGTGAGCAATTGTTGAGGGGTCTTTATATGATGCTGTATTATCAGTCTAATAAACAAATTTATATTTAATGTCTTGGTCACACTATTTAGAGGGCCGGAATAAATTGCCTCGGGGGACGGGTTTGGCCCGCGGGCCACTAATTAAATAGCCCTGCCATAGGCCAACTTTGGCCCGCAGGTTCTAGTTTGGGCATCTCTGCACTAGAGCAACCTCTAGCGGTGAATCCTATATATTGCGCTTTTAAAGTTACTGTGTGTTATGACCAAAAATGACCATTTCCAACCATGTGTAAGCCCGCAGAGGCCTTTTATCGATATACACTTTTTCAGCCTTGTTTTACAAACATAATTACAACGAAAATGGATCATGTCTTCTTAAAAAAGGTGTATATTATGTGTAGCCTGTGTGGGCTCTCAGTATTTAAAGATGCAATAAAAAGAAAAGTGTGGCCATTATGCTCTTATAGTATATTAAGAGTGGATGTGCTCACTGTCATGGCTCTGGAAGTGGAAGAGGTGAGGGCGTGAGAGATGGCAGTGATGACCCGTGACAGGTTGTTCTCCACAGTAACATCCGGCGCACTCTGACACAGATTGAAGCCACGGTATGTTCTGCAATACATGGTAACATAGAATACATAAGATTCAACCCAAGCGCAATACCATTCAAAATCTGAGGATAAAAATCACAACAAAAAAAAAATAAAAAAATCTAAACAAAACAGAATCAGATGTGCAAGTAAAATATCCCTCACACAGGCGGGATTTAAGGACAAAACCATGAGGAAAAAAGGATTGAAATGCAAACAGGTTTGGTCACCGTAGTATAAGTGGGAAAATTGACTCCTGTCTGTTGAATTATTAGTAAATAATGTGACTTCAGGTGCTAATAGCCAAAATATTTCTATCTAAGGTTACTTTTATGCCTAATTAATGCCTGTTAACACACATTTAACATGATAATGGCTTAAAATCCTCTCAGTCAAAATTAATATGTGATTAATTTGTGTGTAAATTAATTAAATTACAGCATTGTGTAATATATTGGATTAAAACATCTATTAACCGTCTTCATTTGAATACTTTTTGGTGAAATTATGCTTTTTTAATCATACACTTAGATCAGTAAAAAATTCAAAACAATAGAATTTATTTGCAACAATCTGTTCAGTGCCATCAAAGTGCCATTTAATAAATTGAACGCATTATCCTGGAATAAAAGAATGCGTTTTCTTTAAAAACAATTATCAATTCATGCTGTAATTAGAGTGTGTGTACCGTGTGATAGTGCTGACGGTGAACTGCGACGGAGGCTGGGTCTCATGCATTAGCAGTTGCAGGTAAACACTGCTCTGATCTCGAGCGATGGCCACAACCGGGTCTGTCTGGGCTTGGTCGCAGTCGAAGAACAGCCTGGGCACAAGCCTGAAGAAAGAAACCGTTTCAAATCAGACTGGGATAGCTTTAATGTACATAGCTGGGAGATGATTAGTCTGAGATGAATACCTGCCAATGGTGTTTGCTGCCACGTGTCTCACACGCGGGTCCTCATCGCCCAGTAGATAAAGCACAACGTCATTCAGAACTCTGTCCTGCAGCCTCAACAACTGTTCAGAAAATTATTCAAAGCTATTAAAAAAAACTACATTTTGATATAACATTTGATATACAAATATATGCGCATTGATAAGAGGTAATTAAATAAATTGAAAAAATTGAAGTTGCATTTCCATTTACTAAAAAACTGAAATAACTAAAATAAAAAACTTTCAGAAAACAAAACTAAATTACTAAAATAAAATAATAAATAAAAATGTATTAATATTATAATAATGTTAAAATGATATTCTTACTATTTAAATCTAAACAATCAAAATAATAATTGATATAATTTATTGAATTTTTATTGGTTCAAATAATTATATTGTTTAATGTTATTAATTATACATTAAAAGTTGATTTAAAGATGCCATACCCCAGTATAGTGATGCTCTCCTTTGTGCAACTTCTCAGTTTTTCTCTCCAGAAAACTTATTAACCTAAAATAAACCATACAAACAGCAGACGAATTTAAGGTGTTGGAGCTTATCAAAAGGAATGACATCAAACTTAATTAAGAAACCCTCATTCATATCCAAGCAAAATGTTTGTCTCACCGAAAATCGATTTCCGCAAGCGTTTCTAAGAGCTCAGTGCGAACCAGCCAATAGGAACAGTTCTTCAGGGTCAGCAGATCAATAAGCAGCTGAAGGCCAAGTTCACTGAGACTGCCATTGCACAACGCCATGATACAGTGCTGGAGTAAACACAAACACACAATATAATTATAATCCTATAAAACAAGCATAAACTAGCATGTGGGTGTTTCTATTTGATATCCAAAGTCAGTATGTCTTTCAATTGTTTTCAAATGCATATATAGTTAAAGTAAGAATTATTAGCCCCAACCAACATACTGTATTATTACCTTACGTGAAAAATACTATACTAAATACTAGTGTTTGAAAGCATACTATAGGTAATTACTTGAATTAAACCATTGTAGTAATTATATTGTTGCTGTGGTTCGACACAACTGCAGTAGTAAACAAATTATTCAATAGGCCTCAGTATTCTAGGCTATAATCAGAATGCACCACAGTTTACACTAACATTATGGTATTTAATACAGTTTATCAGTTTACAATGCTACAGTATTCTGCTGCATTCATCAACAAAAAAAAAAAAAGAGTTGTACACACTATACACTTTACTATGTATTCATAAACATTATTATATTATTATAAATTACTATAGTTTTTTCCCATGTGGATATCTTTCAGACATCACGAAATTACAGATCAAAGTATACAAAAGCGTGGACATAGTCTACATCATTATTTATTTTTCATTTCTTTATGTAAGGGGGAAAAAAATGCTCCACAATAATAACCGTATAGTTTTGTCGTTTATTGTGCCGAAACACCAGTAAAGACTTAGATTGTTGCAAAACAAGACAAGACGAGATTTCATTGCAGAGATTACATGGCAAGGTGTGTTATTTATATTCTCCTGGATTTTTTTCAAGTGTGTTGGTGTTTGTATCTAATTTTTATTTAACAAGTTAACATCTTTATACACAGCTAGGCCTTTATATAATCTTTATTGGTGCTGGCAAATGAAGTATTGCATTCAAAAAAGTTTGTACACAATGATGTATTGAAAAAAATGTTTAGTACATGCCGCCTTTTCTTCCGTTTTTCAGCCAATTTCTTGAACTTTCCCCCCTTTATGAGCAAAAACTTATAAAGTCTATAAAAGCTGTTCGGCATTACTTATTTTGGCCGATTTAAACAATTATAAACAACATAAAACAGTAATATTTTGACGTTCTGATAGCGATTCCTATGTAGAAAACCACTTCCTGCCCTCCATCTGAAGTTCATGCATCATCAAAGATGCCATGTGAAAACAACCTATAGTAAGTGAGATGTTTGGATAAAAAGCTTTAAAACTGTCAATTATGTTAAAGTCAAACTCTTGTTACTAACACAGTAACATAAAAGATGACGTGAAGTGGCGTGTTTGGTAACCACTGTATTTTTTCAAATGAATAGGTTTCCAAAAATATACGATTTTTGTTTTGAAATGCAAAATGAATCTCTAAATGCTAGGATTACCCATGTACATGCGTTTTCTCACCCTGACAGCAGCACAGGCCATTTTACAGGTGACTGAAGATTCGTCTTTTAGACTCCTCTGCAGTAGAGGCACAAAGTTTTCCAGCGTCACAGAGTTTCCTGAGGACACAGAGAGACGGGGAACGTGAAGACAGTCCTCAGAGAATATGATTTATTGAACTGTGCTGTGGCTGTAGTTCTGACCTGTGACGCTGTGGATCTGGGACAGCCATGTCTCTGTGTTGTAGCGCGTTTTGAGCTGAATGGCTTGAATTAAAGCTCCACACAGGATGGCTGTGGCTCCTCTGATCTGATGGTCTCCATGTTCGATGTACTGTAGTATATCGCTGATGTACTGTTGCTCTACATATACACACACAAACACATTTCATGCCGACAGTGAAAATTATCAGTTTTGTACATTTATCTTAAATGTATGTACAAATAGCCACCTAAACATAAAATACACACAACATGATCTAAAAGAAAAAAGGGTATAAAACTAAAATATTTAAAAAAAAAAAATAAAAAAAAACAGAACAACAAAAACACAAATGTGGAATAAGGCAATAAACAAAAAACAAGTTAAAAAAGATTTTGAAATCAAAATAAAATAAAACTAAAAATAATTGATCTTCTTAATATAAAAAAATAAAAAGCAAAACAAAAACAAAAAACACTAAACCTAAAATATACAAAATCTAAAAACAGTAAACAAGACAAACATGAAACAGAACAATAATGAACAAATAAGAACAAAATACAAATGGTAAAAATATTCTAAAAGTAAAACAAATACACAAAATCCAAAACACACCTAAATAAAGCAAAACAAAAAGTATTATCAAACAAAATTACCCAAGCTTATCCAAATCAAAATTATGAAAGCAAAACACTGAAATAAACCCAAATAAACTAATCTTGAAAACAACCAAAAAACCCAAGTGTGCCAAAAAAATTATAAAAAAAACAAATAAATAAATAACTTTAAATAAAATTTAACAAAAACACAAAACGCTAAACAAAACAAAGTACCATTGACCAAACAAAAACAAGAAGAAAACCTCCTAAAATAAAACACTCATGGATGAAAAGGATGAACAGCTAGCGGCTTTTGTATTTCTCACCATCTGTTTGTTGTCCATCCAGTGGCTGCAGATAGAGCAGGTTGAAGAAGGCTTCAGGTAGAAGAGCTGCTGCTGCCCCCACACAGCTAACGGCTAACGCCTTCACGCTCACACGCACCTCATTATCGGGAACCAGCCCTACAGCATTTACACATTTCAGTTTAGATTAATAAATCCCTTCTTTAATGTTCAAGTTCAACAGCACCCAAAAACATTTGATGATATTTTGATAAAGTCAAGCAACATGAGAGAGTTCATCTGATAGCTTTAGTCTAGTTTCTCACCGTTTCTTTGGCCAGTGAGCAGGAAGGACGCAGCCAACAGCCGGACACAGTGCACCAGAGGCTCTTCCTTTGGGTCAGTATAGTGACCAATATCTCCTTTAATCCTAGATGGCTGAAGCACACCGAACACATAAAATATTTACAGGCTGTACTACATCTCTTTAAAGAATCTCTGAGGCCTTAACAAAGACTGTGTGTGTTTTTTTACCTTGTTGTCGAGTTCTGCAGGTTCCAGAACCTCTTCCTTTGGTATGAATCGATCCACACTGCTATCAGACGACTGCCTGTTGTGACCTTTTCCCTCCAGCAGATGGGGCTTACTTAAAGCTGATGACAAGAGGGAAAAAAGCAACTTTGAATGTGAAGTGATAACAATGTGCACTTTAGACCAGAGCATGGAGTAGTGTTGTTACGATCCTAAAATTTCTAACTTCGATACAATGCCTGAAACAACATTTTCAATACCATAGAGAAATACTGCCACAGCATTTATTTAAAAACGACAAAGCAAATTAAAAAAATATATAAATAAATAAATAAATAAATATATATATGTTCAGTTCTGTCTGGTTCTTGAATCTGTGATATTCTGCCAGTAACAGCACCTGTACAGCCTCTTCACCCTTCACCCTTGTGTATTATTATGCCCACATAAAGTGACAAGCAGAGGTCACTCTACAGTTTGACAAATATTGCTGCTGTTGGACAACATAATGTCCTTTTGAAGCTTTTTTTGTCAAGAATGTAGTTGTTTATATTGCAACTATGCCGTTAATTTATAAGGATAGTGCCCATTATAAAATATTTATAATTTCTGAGGGATAGCGCTTCAGACGGTTGACAATGTTCATTCACAAGAGGGTGACAGAGACCACATTATAAGCCCCAAAAGACAGCAACATTTCAAACAGCTGATCAAATCATTATTAAACAGGTAAATTACTTTCTAAGTCGATCTCTCTTATTTTAATGTTGTAGTGCTGTATTCATACCATAGTAATATTGTGATCTCCTGATTGCAATAAAGAAATACTAAGAAATCTCAGTAGACTGATGGCATTTCATGTCGTTCAGCTTTATAATCTTAAAATGTGAGAAAAATCACCTGTTTTGTCAACATTTTAGACATCACGCTAGAGAATCATTTAAATACTAGCTCTAAAGTGACGTTCATGAAGTAACAACTGCTGTTCTGACGTCAGCTGCAGATGTGATAACTGGCGAAAGAAAGTAGTTCCTAATACAAAAGGGTTTTGAGATAATAAAAAATATAAAGATATAAATATACAATACAATAAAATATACAATATATATTAGGGGCGTAACGGTTCTCTCTAAAAAAATAAATAAATAAATAATCGCATCTTCCCATTCTCCTGCCCTGTGAAGAGCATTTCAGAATATGGGTCAAACAACTAGTCACGATTAAACTCATCAAAAATAAAAGTTTATATTTACAAAATATATTTGTGCGTACTGTGTATAAAAATATATGGAAGACTTCATTAAATAAAATATTTGTTTAAATATATTTACAATTTTATATACAACACATATAATATAATACATTATATATAATATTACAATATATAAATTACAAATAGAAATATATTCATTTGTATATTTTTGCTATACAAATTATATATTTATTTTTACAGTATGTGTGCAGATAGATAGATAGATAGATAGATAGATAGATAGATAGATAGATAGATAGATAGATAGATAGATAGATAGATAGATAGATAGATAGATAGATAGATAGATAGATAGATAGATAGATAGATAGATAGATAGATAGATAGATAGATAGATAGATAGATAGATAGATAGATAGATAGATAGATAGATAGATAGATAGATAGATAGATAGATAGATAGATAGATAGATAGATAGATATCCACATTTTGTATTAAACGTAATTAATCACAATTAAATGTTAAAGCAATTTACTATTGGTCCAGTCAGGCCAGTTGTTCAGAGATCAAATTAATTTTACAGAAAGTAAAATAAAAATGCTTTGTTTTCATTGGTTTAAGCCATGTAAATTTATAATAATGATGCCATGTAGCATTACAATAAATTCCACTATTAGCTTAGGTCTTAGCTTTATATTTCATTTACTAAAATAACCTTGGTTTGCAGCATCAACTATGAACTGAGCAACTGTATATCCTAGAATAAATAAATGAACACAGTGAAACTGTGGCAGGACAGATTAGACTGTGGTGGCCATAAAACCAGCCTAAATAAAAGTGTGAAAAAATGTCAACATCAATACTTATCAAAAATTTTATATTATATAATATTATATTTATAATATATAAAGTTTTTAAATAAATGAATAAGCGTGAAAAACTGAATAAGTGTGTACCAAGTGCCGACTGAGAGAAAGGCTCTGGAGGTTTGTCAGGTGGTGGAGCTGATCCCTCCTCCTCTTCATCCTGCAGTGTGCCAATCTGCATCCCTGAGTACTGACTCTCACTGCCGTCCAGCACCTACACATCACACAAATTCACAGTTAAAAACCATCCCAATAAACCAAACTCACAAACATTCACTGCAGATCATTCATGCACATGGCCACAAAGTACAAATCCCAGTAAACATGCGCTTTCACTTTAAGGAATGCATACAAACACTGTCTTTGGAAAAGAAGCCGTATGCATGTCATGACAACTTTGGGCCAAAAACCAAATGTAGGGTGTTGCTCTACTGTCAGTTGCAATAACAGAAAATACGGTGAATTTCACTCATTTGCTATTAATTTATGCAATGGTAAGTGTTGTAGTTTGGCCAAAGGGAGATCATCGCTTTGTCAAATTCAATGCTATTATATTACTTATTTATTTTAATTTTTTAAACATTTTTTGCTTTCATTTTAATTCAAGTCAATAATTAGCTAAGTTTGATGGGCACCCCTTAAATCAGGGGTGTCCAAACTCGGTCCTGGAGGGCTGGTGTCCTGCATGTTTTAGTTCCAACCAGCTAATCAAGCTCTTTTTAGGTATACTAGAAACTTCTAGGCAGGCGTGTTTAAAGAAGTTGGAGCAAAACTATGCAGGACACCGGCCCTCCAGGACTGAGTTTGGACACCCCTGCTTTAGATAAATGTATTCATTATTTATTAGTCAATAACTTTACAAAATAATCAAATTTGTTCATCTTAAGAACATTAATTAAAAAAAACATTTAATATGGAGGTTTCTGTCACTCCATTGAAAGTTTATTTACCCAAAAACTTGTTTCAGCATCCGCAATGTTAATGTTTTCTTTTATGTGAATATAAATGTGAGATTTGAATTGTCTAAAGCAGTGTTTCTCAACCACGTTCCTGTAGGACCACCAACACTGCATGTTTTGATGTTTCCTTTGTCTGTCACACCCATTAAAGGGTTTTCAGTAGGTGCGTCCCAAATCGCATACTTATGCACTATTCTATGCCATTTTGTAGTATAAATAGTGTAAGTAGATGTGATTTTTCAGGTTTTTTATTTTCAACAAATCTTTTTTCACATTGTCATTATGAGGTATTGTGTGTAGAATTTTGAGGAAATAAATTAATTTAATCCATTTTGGAATAAGGCTCTAACAAAAAAAAAATGTGGAAAAAGTGAAGCGCTTTGAATACTTTCTAGATGCACTGTAGTTACTAGTCCAGAATCAGGAACATTGTAGGCGCTGAAACGCCTCAGGATAGAGGTCGTGCATTTGTGGGGGTGGGGCAAATAAAGGGCGGATCTCTACAATGGGCGGGGTTATACTGGGCGGGGAAGAGCAACAATAGCCTCACCCCCCGTCCTCTGCTGACCTGGTCACTACTGCTAGAGGAAGAGATGGCAGAAAAGGTGGAGGAAGAAGACGAGGTAGAGGAGGAGGAAGAAGTGGACGGCCTGTAGACGGATGAGTCACTTTCCGATTGCGTGTCCGGCCCTTCTGTGAGAGTTGGGGAAGGTGGTGAATATTTCCGATAGCGTCTGCTGGTGCTGGTGACACTTACGAGCTCTGCGCAATCAGAAGGCGTCACGGCGGAGTCCGGCCCCTCCGTAGTCGTCTGAGAACTCTCGCTAGGGGGCGACGAAGACACGGCTCCAGCAGACATCTGGTTGGCATCTGTTACCAGGTCGCCGGATGTGCTGACAAGCCCGGCGCCTCCGCTTGAGCTACGGCTTAGCATGTCCTCCTCGTCTTCCTCATCTGGAGTATCGGGTCCGACGCCCTGCTCTGATGCACTCAGGTCCACCGAGTCACCAGGCTGCAAGGCATGCTGGGAGGAGCGCGGCTGCTCGGTAATGATGTCAGACGTGCCAAGAGACGAAACGCCTGATGAGGAGGGAGCTTCACTGGAGCTGTCACCACCAACTGAGGCTTCAAAAAATGTGACAGAGAGAAACAATACATTATTCTCAAATACAAGCCTCAACAACAAAGTAAAAAAAGAAAATGTATTATACTTTTTTTAATTAAATCTTTTTTATCATCAAAATATTGTAAAATACTTTACTAAATAAGCTGTTTTCTAATTTTTATATTTAAAAAAAAAAACTAATTTACTCCTGTGATGGCAACGCTGAATATTCAGCAGCCATTAGTCCTACTGTTCTTCATAATTCAAACTAATTTGCTGATTTGGTGTAGCTTAATAATTACCACAAAGTATCTTGATGGATTCTGTGAATGAATCAAATACACTTTTAAAAATACACTTATTACCAAAATAAATCCAGTGAAAAAGATTATTAAAACAAATACAAGAACAAAACAATATCCTTTACCTTGTTCTTCATTGAGAAAAAGGGGCCTAAGATATACAATATACAGTGTTTAAGCACAATGCTGGTCTGTATGCTCCAGCCTTTTATACAGTATTCATGCTCATGGATTTAGGTTTGTTCATTGGGATATTTCCTTTTTTATTAATTACATTTTATTGATTTTTTTAGAACAAAATGGGAATAATATATACATTCATAGGCATGCAATATTTCTACCTATTTTTTATACATTCTAGAAAAGTAGTAGGGAACCTGTGACTCTTTGACCAAAAATACATGTCTCTCCAGCTGTCTACCATCAATGATATTTTACAGTTTAAAAATGTATAACCGTCACTAGAAATCAGTTTCCTAATGAAAATACAATGACAGTTGTATTTTAAAATGAATAAAAACATAGTTTACAATAAAAGAACATTTCGAACAATGTGTGTGTGCGCTGCGCTGTGGATAAACATGAATCACAACACAAATAATGTATGCATACAATACCGGTCAAAAATTTGGGGTCAGTAGGATTTTAAATGTTTTAAAATAAGCTTCTCCTGTTCACCAAAGCTGCAATTATTTAAACAAAAATACAGTACAATTTGTAAAATTGTGAAATGTTATTGCACTATAAAATAACTGTTCAAAAGTAGTTTATAATTTAATTTAATAATTTATTCCAGAGATTTTAATGATGAATTTTCAGCTTCATCACTCCAGTCTTCAGTCACATGATCCTGCAAGAATCACTCTAATATTACTTATTATTATTATTATTAATATTATTATTATTATTATTATATTTATTAATGATAATAGTAATAAAAGCAATAATGACTGGAGTAATAAATTAACTTGAAACTACATACAATAAGTAATTAATAAATATGTAATAAATAATGCTGCCTTGCGATTCATTTCGCTATGGTGACTCCAGATTAATAAAGGGACTAAACCGAAAAGAAAATGAATAATGCTGCCTTGATGAACAGAATTAAATACAAAAATGACCCCAAACTTTTGACTGGTAGTGTACATATACATAAATAAAAACATAAACATACCCCAATGGCTCCTTTAAAAAATGCATTTGCCAAATAAAAAATCTAAAAATGTTTTGTTTGTTTTCCTTTGTTGACAAAAGGTTCCCCTGTTCTAGAGGAAACTCTCAGGAGTGAACTGTAACAGCACAGCTCTTCTCAACTTACCAGTGAAGGATCCTGTGGTAACCTCTGCCCTCTCAGAATCATCCTCCAAACCCTCTTCTTCACCTGACAACAGCTTGCCTAATAAAAGAATAACATACAGGGCAAACTGTTACAACACCATGTTTCACTATAAGCAGCATCTCAACAGCTTTTAGTAGTCTATCGGCACACATTCCTTATCAAACTGTATGCCAGAAACATGTCAGTAGGTTAGATGCAAAAGAAGGCACCTTTCTGTTTCCTGAGGAGAAGAGGACTGCATGTTGACCCGCCGGCTGTACGCAGGAAACAGGAAGAGAAGAAAAAGCCCAGCAATTTAGTTTGCGGGTTAGAGGAAGAAAAAAGCAGAGGATGAGGAGCACATGCATGGTTAGATCTAGAAAACTGGTGCGCAGGGAATTTTGAAGGCACCAATTTGTGATCGGTTCACAAACAGAATAAAAAATGCCAAGAAGCAGTGAAGAAAATATTAGGAGCTGAATTTGAAGACAGCCTGCTCTTTGTGAATAATAAAGAACTCGATAAGCACAAAGGCCATTTTAAACCAATGAAGGAAACCTTGAGAAAACTTTTTTTCACAAATTATTTTTGTAAAAAGTTTTCAACAGGTAATCAGCACTAATAGCTGCTTAATGTTAATTGTTTTATATTAGTATTCTACCATTGCACAAAAAAGCAGGGTTAAATATTTAGAAATCTATAACATGAGTGCATAATATTTCTACAAGAACAGAATCAAAATAATCACTTTGTCCGTGAGCCAGAAGTCAGTTCATTTATTTTTATACATTTAATTAATTTGAAAAAACATAAAATTACTACATTATTATTGTTATTATTATTATTATTATTATTATTATTATTATTATTATTATTATTATTTCTGTAATAATGAATTAAATAATACAGTTATTACATCATTAATTTACCATGATTTTACGATTTTTTCCGTGCAATTTGACTTTTTTTTTTTTTTACAGCACATTGTGTTCCGCGTCCTGATTGGCTGTAGACCATTGTCAATCAATCTCCTCCGTGCTGTGTCTCCTGTACACTCTCAGAAAAAAAAATGGACCAAAGAAGGTACAAACCCTTGTCACTGGGGCAATACCTTTTTGTGGAACAGAATTGTACCTTAAGACAAGGAAACAAATTTGTACCATTGCAGTTTGTACCTTTAAAGACATGATTTGTGCCATGGGAAACCAAAAGTCCCTTTGGTTTTTAAAACCTGCAGATTCAGTATTGTACCTTCAAAGGTACAAATCTTATTCATAAAGGTACCACTAGAAACTTTCTACCTTAACAGTGTCAAAACTGCTTACCAAAAATTTATTTAAAATGCCTTAAATGTTTAGTTTACAATACCTATAGTTTTATCCTTTACCAGTTTGTATTGTTGTATTATAGAACTTAATAATTAATGTTTATAAGTTTATTTAAACATATTTAAATGATGATTTATGTTTTAATATGGAAATTATTCATAAAATCACTTTGCCTTTCCGGTCATATTTATTTTCATAGATATTGTAATAAAGAAGGAGTTGTTCAACACTTTTGTACCTTTTATATGAGAACAATTATGTGCCTTCATTTCAGTTGTAGCATAAAAGGTATAAAACAGTATCATAAGAGGTCTTTTAGCATATAAGGTACAACTTTTACAAAGATACAAAACGGTTTCTCAAGGAACATTATTTGTACCACTGTGTACCTCTTTTTCTGAGAGTGTAGGGTACAGAATGCATTCAGCTTGCCAAATTTACAGAAATCTTTGATCACCAGCAGTGTGACTGAAGTGATGTACATGTTTGCAAGTTTTCTCCTCAACAAACCGATAATGTCGACACAACATTCTGCAGTACGAAGGCACCCGCAGTAGCACCCAAAAGGCAGAGGAAGATGCTAACTATCGCAAAATTTAACAAGAAAGAAAAGTGTGAAAATGTTAATGTCTATCTGAGAAAATAGTGTAGTGAGGGGTTTTACAGCCTTAAAATATCTATAATAACTGTAAAAAAGTAAGCGGACTACTTCGCGGATTTCACCTATTTTTGCTGTTTTGGCTGTTTTTAGAATGTAACTCCCGCAATTAATGAGGAACCACTGTACAGCTGTTTTCCCATTTTAGAAATTGCAATCTGCAAATGTAAAAACTGTTTGACTTTATGAATCAAACACCAACCTTTTTACTCACAAGATCCTTTTTCAATGACTGTAAAAGTAATAACTGAACTAACTAACTCCAATGATGGGATAAATGCATCAGATTTTTTTTTACCAATAAGCTCGAGGATGCTTCCACTGCGTGCACGGCTCTCCGTCTCCTCTCTGAAGACACTGGTGTGTGTTATTTTGCCCGGCGTGATCAGTATGTTCAGGAGCTCAGGGGGAGGAGTGCGAAACATCTGCTGCAGGAGCTCCAGAGACGCCGTCACCACATTGTGATCCCAGTGCTGTGTGTAGTGCAGGGTCAGTTCATAAACCTATCATAAACACAAGAAGAGGTTTTACATGCGCACAAACACACAACCACACACAGTGAATCACTCCAATACACATAGGCTCTTTTCCACCTGATATCAGCATGTGTTTTCAGTGATCTGATCACAAGTGGTCAACTGAGACACATTGCAGTGTCCACCTGGTATTAACATTTGCCCACTTGTGTTCAAAATGTCATTGAGACCTTTCTCTTCCATTTGTTTTATCAAACTCATCATCTACAGTCCTTTCCCAGGAATACAAAAATCACAAAACAGCTGAAATGTAGTTATATAACTCTACAGCACTAATTTAAAAGGTTGCTTTTGCTAAATGTTTTAATTTAGCAGTATATAATTGCAGTGTAGTATATAATACTGCACTGCAATTATATACTGACTAAAAAACATTAATGACTTTTATATCTTAAGCCCCGGTCAGATCAGATCGAATTTGTCATTTCGCCACGATTTCATTGACGTAGGGTGTCGTTGGGATTTGTAAACAACAAATGGCCGTCATGACAGAAGATTTTATAGTTTCTACTCATGGAACCGATATCATGCCTGCAACGCCTCATGACACCATCGCAGATAGTCTAGCATGTTACATTTTTTTCTCGTTCTTCATGACGAGTTCCGTCACTTGGGTCAGGGGAAACATTGAGGCTTCACTCTGTGGAAAATAAGGATTTAATGAAATTTAATTAAATCCTTCACTTTAATTGTTGCATTTACAAATCTCTGTCAAATATTTGCTAATTTTTAATATGTCATTATTTTAAAGATTATGTCTTGAGCATGAGATTTTTCCTTGCTGTTGCTTATGTGCTTTCATTTTCTCCGCCCCACTCGTGGCAAGTTCAGGCGATGAAGTGTTTAATAAGCAACCCATGGCAGGAAAACATACACTTAGATTTCAAAGAAAACATCTTAATATTAAAAAGGAATCATAGGTTTGATCCTATCATTGTGGTAAGGAAATTTGGGAAATAATGCTTGTCGTAGACATCATGGGATAACAGATCGTGAAGCAACGTGTAGTCTGGCACAGTTGTTACCCACGACAAGTCAAGATTATATAAAGAAAAAAATTTTTTTATTAATTAATAAACTAAATAAATAAATAAATAAATAAATAAAAACGCAAGATCTGACATAGTGACTTTCGTAACCGACAATAAAAATCGTGTGATCTGACCAGGGCTTAAATGTCCATTCTGACTAACCAATTAATATGTGAAATGCACATCTCTAGCAATATCATTTATTAACCGTTATGGTATAATTACAATCCTGATTTCTTATCACATGATTTTGCAATGCCAAATACAACAATTTGTATCATTTTTTATACTACATAGGCACATTAAATTGATCACAATGAAAAAGAAAATGCTTTTTATAAGTTTTTATCTTGTTTCTATATATTTTGTCTTGTTTATATATAAAATAATATTTTTAGAATATATTTATTTAAGACATAATAAATTCTTAAACCAACAAGTGTTTTCTAAACAAGTTAAAAAAATTATTTTATTTCTTACAATAATGATTGTTTTTTTTTCCTTAAAACAAGCCAAAATTTTCTATCCGAAAACAAGATTATTGCACTTACCCAACTGGCATATTATTTTGCTTGTTTTAGAAAAAAAAAACTGTACTGTTGAAAATGCTTAAAACTGAAACTGTTGAAAATGCTCCTTTTATTAGATAAAATAAGTTTTGATGAGCAGAGGGAACTTCTTTGAAAGCATGTAAAAGCTCAACCAAATATTTGGTAGTGTGCAAGTTTCAATAAATTATCAGGTAGTAGAGCCCACAAAATTCAGCTCTCCATTAAATTAATGTGCCAAAAGCCAAAAAGCTGCACAAGCTCTGATACCTGAATGAGCTGTTCAGGTGCAGGGGTGACGTCGGCCTCTTTCCGGACAAGCCCAAAGCTGCCCTTCAGACTGGTGTTAGGAGTCTGCTGCTGAATAAGAGGCATCAAGTAGCGCAGTGTCAGTAATACACCCAGAATCAGGTGACTGGAATGCTCCTCGTCCACCGGTACTACCAAACCTAACAAGACAACAGAAAAAAGAATTAACACACTGTTCTGAAGGAGAGTGTCTGTGTCTGTGTGCGTGTTTACAGCATACTGAGGAGCACGTTGAGGAGCCAGGTGTAGAAGTAGTGTGTTCTGCGTGAGTGTTGACACACACTGACAGCCGAGCTGGCTGCTGTTCGACGAATAGTGGGAGAACTGGACTTCAGATTGGCGACAAAGGCCTTCAGCAGCATCTACATACACATATACAGAGAGAAATCAGTGGTGGCACATTCAAAATGATTTAAACAGAAAATTGTATTTTAAATATATGAAATCATAATAATAGTTTAATGTGTTTTATTAATTATAATGATGTAGCTGCTTTGCATATTTAAAATACTTTGGTAAATATAAATTTGGTAAATACAGAGGGTAAAATAAGTATTGAACATGTCATTTTTCTGGTAAATATAGAAGTTGTTGGCATGAAATTGATCCAGTTTTGGGTAAAATCCCAAAGAATCCAAACATACAAACAAAACACACACACACACACACACACACATACATATATATATATATATATATATATATATATATATATATATATATATTGCTCTGTTCAACATCATTTGGGAAATATTTCAAAAATAAAAAGAAATTTAAAGGAGGGGCAAATCTGACTTCAACTGTATATGTTTTGGTGATGACAGCTTCAGGACGCCTCTTGTATGGAGAATAGTGTTGCATTCATTGCTCAGGTATGATTTTTTTTTCAACATACATAAACAGAGTCTAAAAATCTTGATGTTTCTGTGGGTCTCGTCTATAAACACTCATCTTTACTTATTTTCTATTGGATTGAGTTCAGGTCATTGGCTGGGCCATTCTAGCAGCTTTATTTTCTTTTTCTGAAACCAATCGAGAGTTTCCTTGGCTGTGTTTTGGATCATTGTCTAGATGAAATGTCCACTGTGGTTTCACCTTCATCATCCTGGTACTGTAGGTGTAAGAGATTTCCTCATCCTGGTAATGTATGACCCAATAACCACATTTCCATGTGCATTTCCTTTTTAGACATCCATTTCTTCATGTGTTCAATTCTTTTTCCCTGTGTCATTTAATTTTTATTACACATAAATTAATTTATATTCTAATTAGTTTTGTTTACTTTGTATGTATGGATTACTTTGTTTGTTACTACATTTCAAGTCAGCAGCACCTTTAGAAATATATTTTGATTAAATTGTGACATGTTCAATATGTTTTTTTAACAACTGCATTTGTAGTTCACATTTATTGTACTTTTGATTAAATAAATGCAGCCTTTTTAACATGAAACACTTTTCAAAAACAAAATTATAATAAAAAAATATTCTGTATAATTTTTAATCTGTAATTAACCTTTTTTAATTGTCGGCATACCTACATTCATACAAATATACATTTTATTAAATGATGCCTTTTCTAAAGGTACTTCACTTGTATTTGCATGTGGAATGAGCTCATTTATAACAGTAACTGGATTTAAAAGCATCTAAAAATCACAATCCTCTTGTCTTTGAATGCGAATGTGTTCTTGGCAAGAATAAAGACTCTTTCCCTCTCCTACTGATGCCAGGGAGAGGAGGCTCATGGATAATTAAATCCAGCCTGACTGAGTCATGTTCCATATTGAGGAGATGATGTCACCACTGCGCATTTATGGCTTCAGTTCAGACAGTCAAGATAACGGTAAGGGAAATCCCTCACACAGGTGCCAAATCACAGAATTCAGTAGCAAGACAATCTAGTTGGCATGTCAAATACATAAGGCCAACCAGAATGACTAATGACTTTTGAATCAAGGTACATTTTCATTGCAAATCGGCTAATGTGAAAATGTTTTACATTGACCAAGCTTAAGGCAAAGTAAGCACATGATCAGCTTAGAAAATGCTCCTTTTCTCGGCTCATACCTTAATCTCTCCATCATTGGCGAAGTGTCCGAGGGCAGCCATGATTTTAGGAATTGAAGAAGAGAGAGTTTCCTGCACAGTCTCTTCTTGACGTTTTGTGATTCGTGTCAAACACGGTAGCAGGTTCACAAGGTACGGCCTGAGAAAGATGACAATGAAGGTTAGGATTTATTGTGTTTGCTTACCTTCACAATCAAAAGCATGCCAAAGCCTAAAATCAGCATGAAACAAAAGTTGTGATTGTCCTTTCTTTGCTATTGTGATGTTCTTCAGGAACTGACTTGATTAATGGAAATAGAGCATTGCTAGCAAAGGCAGATTTGAATATACTCAGTTTATTCTCATTTGACTTACCTCCGGCACCCTCACATGTGTTTTTTTAGGTGCCTTATGACGTTGACAATTGAAGGGTTAAATTTAAGGAATATTTATTTTAAACCAGTTTATTCACCTGCTGTAACTAACATAAGGACAGACAACGAGACCATTCCAAAGGCACATGACAGGTAGAGATTATGAGGACACGTTAATTTTTAAAAACATAATCAAGTGCACAGATAAATCATTTATACACCACAATATTATATATAAATGGAATTAAACGTTAATACGCCATTTGATTTATTTCTATTTTAATGGAAAATGTAAAAAATGAATTGCAGCATTTTTTTAAAGTTTAGCAAAAATACACGTAAAGGGATAGTTCACCCAAAAATGAACGTTTATTCACTATTTACTGTTTCTCAAGTCGTTCCAAACCTTTATGAGAACACAAAAGAAGATATTTTATCTATAAAATAGGAAATAGTAGGAAATAGTTTATGGAAGTCAATGGTTACAGGTTTTTAGCATTCTTCAAAATATCTTCTTTTGTGTTCATCAGAAGAAAGAAACTCAAACAGCTTTGGAACAAGAAAAAATTGAGTAAATAATGACAGCATTATCAGTTTTGGGTGACCTTTCCCTTTAAGCCTATGAAATCTCTTTCTAGGATTGTTGTTATTACTTTGAATGAATGGGTGCATTCTACAGAACAATTGTTATGCACTTCCAAACCAAACCATTATTTTGTATATGCGTCATGTACTCAAATTAAAGTATGAAATATTTATGGGATGAACACCAAATTAAAATAGACGTTTCATGGTTTAAAGTAAACAAACACTAGTCCAGACTGCAATTTAAAAGTGAATCTCTAGTTTTAATTTAGTCATCCAAAGTCTGTCAAAATTCCATGGATGTAGTTAACTAAATTCCATTGTTTTGAGCTGGTCCCATGATTGTGCCCACAATGTTCCACAATAATTGGGTCCTGACCTGTCTACTAGAAGTAAGTGACTAAAAGTTGAGCCTACCTGCATTTCTGTGGACGCACCAGGTGAGCAAGCTCTGCAAACCTCCACAGGGCTGCCCGCAGACTCCGAGAGGCAGCGTTCTGTGACCACACACAGAGAAATGCTCCATTAGTGAGCTGTACATTTATCTAGAAAGCACAAGACTTCTATGCCTATGAAATTGATAGTATTTCCCAAAAAAAACTACTTTAAAAACAAAAACAATAACCAAACATCGGTAATGATGATGAAATGCATTTATCGTTGCAGATAAAATGCAAATTCACAACAAGAGTGCAACAAAAATGTAACTTAAATACAAATCACAATGTAAAAAATACACTTAAAAGATCCTTTAAAAAAAAGAAACATGAAAAACAATTGAGTCTGATTCACCTTTTTAATCTCTTTATACAGTTCAAGTTGTAGTCTAGGTAAGTTGGAATCCATCAATGCCTTCAAAGATAAACAAAGAAATCCTATTACCACTGAATAAAAAATAAAACACCACTTCAATCATCATCTAAATGAATATATGTCGGATGTATAAACTACGAATGAGTTACTTTGATGATTTTGTTCAGGCACTCATCGGCCACCATCCTGACATCAGACTCCTTGTCATCGCTGCACAGCAAGAACATTTCCATGGCGATTCCAAGAAGTTTCTGGAACTCTGGAGACGTCCTGATGACACACCAGCGCAATTAAATGCATAGCTAACAACAGTAGAAGACTAAAATTATTGGTCACAGCTTTGAAATGAACAGTGAACCAAAATAAACACATTACAGTATGTATAGCAATTTAAAATCAGCTGTTTTTCTAGGCCCAGTGATCCAGCATATAATCGGAGAAAATAGGGAAAGAATTTACATCTGCTTGTGGTCTATTCCTCTGTTCACTGTTTTTTATTTGCTTGTTTATTTAACAGGAACAATACACTTGACATTGTTATACAAAGACAACTAATGTTGCGTACATAGGGCATATAGCATAAAGCTAATTTGCAGCCCTCGTCCCTGGTCTAGTACATCTAGTACATGCGTTACAATCAACCCAATTACCCTCAATCAAAAACTGACAGCTACAAAATACAAGCTGCCGCACAGTCTAGCACTGATAATGTTAGGCAGAAAAGGGAAATGCTACTTTAAAAACAAGGATGTGGCAGAGCTGCATGGACAGTTATGCCAAAAAGACTAAGACTAATAAAAACACACCCATCAAGACCACCATCTTCTCTCTGTACACTGTGGATGTAGAATTCCATGAGGAAATAGAACTAAAAGAGATGTTACTGGCTGTTTAATTAATTTTCCAGATTTGTTTGTGGCCTATATATACAGTTAAAGTCAGAATTATTAGGACTCTTAGAAAATTATTGTGAATTTTTCTTTTTCAAATATTTCCCAAATTATGTTTAACAGAGCAAAAAAAAAATTTCACAGTATTACCTATAATATTTTTTCTTCTGGAGAAAGTCTTATTTGTTTTATTTCAGAAAATATTTTAGAGTAAAAGTAGCTTTTTTAACTTTTTAAACCATTTTAAGGTCAATATTATTAGCCCCCTTAAGCAATATTTATTTCCAATTATCTACAGCAGTGGTTCCCAAAGTGGGGGTCACGGGACAACAGCAGGGGTCGCTTAATGATTTCCAAAAGTCAAATAAATTTTATTAAACTATTAGAATAACCTTATTTTATCCATAAGATGAGATATTTTATCCAGAGGATAAAAATAGTAGTTAATAGCTACCTAAAAAAAGCAACAACATGCAAATAAAAAGCCACCTTTTAATTTTTTTTATAGGATTATGTGTTAGATTAGATTGTACGTTAGATTAACAACACAGATTGATTTTATAGCACAAGGTTAAACTTTCTGACACCTTTATGGCAATCAAATACATTAAAAATGAAATGCATGCCACAACTGAACGTTGAGGATGATCTCTGAGTGGCGGTCTCCAAAATTAAACCAAGAACACACTTGTGCTGAAAGCATTGTGCCCACCAGTCTCATTGGGTGAGGTTAATATTAAATTAAGCAAATAAATAAATGGCTATATAAATTATAGCCTATGATTGATATGCTCGTGTTTATATAGGTCTATTGTTGTGTGTGCAACATGTGTATATCTATAACCATCTCTGAGGAACGTGGGGTTCGCAAGTCAATGGCATTGTTATTTTGGGGGTCACAGGCTTAAATGTTTGGGAACTCCTACAGAACAAACCAATGTTATACAATGATTTGCCTAATTACCCTAACCTGCCTAATTAATCAGAATCAAAATCAGAGCTTTATTGACAGGTAAGTTCACACATACAAGGAATTTGTTTTCGTGACAGAGCTTCTACAGTGCAAAAGAATGACAGAGGCAGGACAAAAAACAGATAATAAATATATTTTTAAAATAGAAGTAAGTAGTGAATGCCAATATACAAACTGACAAGTGTGTGTACAGGTATATTAAAATATACAACGTTATATGTGCAGCTGTTATGTGCAAATTGGCATGTAAAGAGTGTTGTTAAATAAGTGCATTAGCCTTTGGCTGTAAGTGTATTAGTTGTTAGTGTAATCAAGCCTTTAAATTGCACTTTAAGCTGAATACTTAATGAACAATATCTAGTGAAATATTATGTACTGTCATTATGATAAAGATAAAAAAATCAGTTATTAGAAATGAGTTATTGAAACTATTATGTTTGAGAAAAATCTTCTTTCTGTTTAACAGAAATGGGGGGTATACAGGGGGGCTAATAATTCTGACTTCAACTGTGTGTGTATATATACAGCCATAATAGAAATAAACTACATTGTATAATGTATTTATAACTATTATTATTCAACAATTTTAAGATATTTTTGCTAAAAATAATTTCAGCTTTGGTCTTCAACATCTAATCAAACATGCTCACAGAAAAAAATGTATTCAGTAATTGTAAATATTTTGCCATTTTACTTTACAAACCAAATCTATTCAAAGTATTCAAGCTGAAAGAAATTGAGGTTGAGAACATGGCATCTACATTATACTTTCTTTGCTAAGTGACCTGTAATAATTCAGGATTTTCATCTCAATTCACTGAATTTGCAATGAAAGAGTATGAAAAAAAATCCAACCTAGCCTTGGCATCAGTAGGCTTTTGCCAATGACTCATAAGACAAGACCAAATCTGATTAACCTTAATCTGATGTGTTCATCCATTGACTATTGCATACCTCAGCGACTGTGCCACAATGTTTTCACATATCGTCAGGCAATGCGTCACTCTGTCCTTTTTGGTTGTAGCAAGGTCTTTTTTCCTGTAAAACAACATAATAGACAGAATTAATGTAATTCTAATGAAGAAAAACCTAAAATAATAACACGATTTTCTGAATAACATATCACATGATTTACATCTATCAAGATAAGGTTAAATGGATGAACAGATTTAACGTGCAACTCCACAAAGCAATCAAGCTGTAAATCTGACACCAATCTGTAAGTGAGAATATTGTGTTGGGCCTCACAAGTCAGTTAGATACGGTTTACAGTGTCAGCAATGCTGATTAGCTAAATCAATTAAGTTAATGTAATCTTGCTAACGTAACAGCGATAAATCTGTTCTGCAGCACATGCTGTATAACATTACTGCTGACTACTGATGATCTACAACACATCTGATTTGACTCATTCCAACTAATAAACTAAATTATGTTTAAACCATCCATCCATCCATATGATGAATACA
Organism: Danio aesculapii; assembly: GCF_903798145.1. Lineage (NCBI taxonomy): Eukaryota > Metazoa > Chordata > Actinopteri > Cypriniformes > Danionidae > Danio > Danio aesculapii. The sequence continues at coordinate 19,649,588 of NC_079435.1, read as the reverse complement.
ATGAGGAATACAATGAGGAGTTGTAAGTAAGGGAAATCACTCTTCTAATTGCACAAAATCCCAATCCAATTACAGTATTTATATCAAGCTAATAACATACAGTGTTTACAATGTGTTAAATATGGTTTAAAAAGTTACAGTAGCAAGGTTAAAATAAAAAACAACTTGATATTAGTCTGTCACAATAATAAATCAATAATTAGTCTGTCACAATAATCAATTTATCGACTTAACGCACAACACATGGACATGACTTCAATCATTTTTGGTGATGCACTATATATCGCCCAACATAAAAACCAATTCTAGCTATGTTTTAGCTGATTGTGCAACATCTCTACCTTTATTGGAGGTTTCAGTGTCAGTATGGTTAAAAACAACACTACAGTATTTACTATAAATTACTTTAGTATATTTTCATGTGGGTGTCTGACAACTGAAAATAGATCCAGTAGTAGATCTTGCAGCCTGTTACTTTTTACCTTTACACTTTTTTAAACATTTATTATTATTTATTTGTTTAGGATATACTTTTTCACATGCTGAGTCCAATGCCTAATAATTAAATTGTTAAAATGACTATGATTAAATAAAATATTCTTAAGAATAAAATATTATGTGATCTTTGAAAGAGTGTACTCGCATTGTGATGGTATTATATTGTCATTCATAGTCATTACATAATGAGTGACATGAAATGGTATTAAAATGACAGGAATATCGTTTATCGCACTATATTTAGATGCAATATATCGTACAACAAAAATCAGATATCGTGACAGGCCTACTTTAACATATTTCTACTTCAAATCAAAGCAGAGATGCTGGCTAGACTTTACTGTTTTTGATTATATTTTTATGAAAACTGCAATTTCACATTATCACTCAAAACAGACTATACTCTGACCATGAATCATAAGTGCTCAAATATTTATTCAACTTAAAATCCAGCTGGCTTTTGCATTCAATTTTCACATTTAATGCTCAAAATTCTGTCATTTCAAGACATTCAGCATGATTGCATGTGGACAAATCAATAGATGAAAACTTGCTAGGATTAGGGCTGCGCAATGTTGGAAAAATCTAGAATTGTGATGCATATATTGCGATATGAATACAATTTCACCAGATGACTTAATATCTCTATTTGAAAAGTTTGAAAATTTATAATGTTAGATAAATTGGGATAACTCTGTGGGAATGCACCTCCATAAAATCTAATAAACACACTATAAACTTTTTGCAGTCCCCCAACACATTTTCAATGTGGTCTGTGCTATTTGCAGTGCATTTCGGTATTTGCATATGTTGCGAGTATGTTCATGCATAACAATCTATAAATACAATCAAGAAAAAGCTACAACAAAATAAAGTGTTTTATCATTTCCAGAGTCTAACAGTATTCAAGTACAGTAACTGCATGTTAAAAACAAAGAAAATACAATAAAATGAATCATTTTTAAACTCACAAATGGTACAATTTTTTTTTTTGTTATGCCTGAATGTTTTTACAATCATTAAACAAACTCAAGCGATGAGACTATTGCAAATGATCACATTGCAATATCGATGCTGAAACAATATATTGTGCAGCCCTAGCTAGAATTATCCATAATATAAATCCATAATTCATTCATTCATTGACAAAATATAAAATGATTTAAATGATCTCTTAATAGTTCAAAAAAGACTAAAATCGGGTATATACAGGAATCAATAAATGTAAAGTAAATAAAATCAATAAAAGTAAAATTCAATACCTTTTAAGACCTATTTTAAGACTCTTTCCATACATTTTAACACCTCATCATCACTTTAGGTCTGAATCGCTGACATTAGTGACATTTTAAATATTTTCACTAAATACTGATTGTAAGAAACTAATCCTAAACTAAAACATTATTCATATACTTTTTAAAAATGTTAATCCAGAAAGTTTCACCTGTAGAACAGCACAAATAATGGTGCTGCCTTGGTTACTGCAGTAAACAAAGCAGTGTGCCATCAAATATAGCAGGGTTTGATCAATTTCATAAACTAGACACCATCCCAAAATTTTTTACTTTAGCATACAACTAATTATACAACTGTATAATCAAAAGTGATGCAAAATTTAATACCTTGTAACAGCATTTAAGACTTTTTAAGGGCCTTAAATTTCTTTAAATTGATTTATCAACTTTTAATACTTTTTTAGACCCTGCGGACACCCTGTAAAAGTCCCATATGTTACAATTATTAAAAGTGATTTGATATACACAAAGCAGAATAATAAACCCAAATCAAAGCGAAGAAAACTTTCATGTTTAAACTAACTTTTGTGCAAATGTCTAAATTATATTGTCATTCAGAGTAACACACACACACACACGCACACGCACACACACACACACACACACACACACACACACACACAAACACTCAAAAGTAAACGTTTCTCACAAACAGGTACCCATACATACACTGCCAGTCAAAAGTTTGGGGTTAGTATGATCTTTAAATGTTTTAAAATAAGCTTATCCTGCTCACCAAGGCAGCACTTATTTCATCAAAAATACAGTAAAATTGTAAAATGTTATTCCACTATAAAATAACTGGTCAAAAGTAGTTCATAGTTAAATTTTTTAGAATTTATTCCAGTGATTTTAATGATGAATTTTCATCTTCATTACTCCATTCTTGAGTCACATGATCCTTCAGAAATCACTCTAATATTAATTATTATTCTTGTTGTTATTATTAATATTATTATTATTATTATTATTATTAACGGTTATATTAATAAAAGCTGGAGTAATAACTTCATTCGAAACTATATACAATAAGTAACAAATACATATTTAGTAACAAATAATTAACAGTATTTTTTTACATCTAATAAATGCCGCCTTGATGAACAGAATAATTTTCTTTAAAAAAAAACAGTATATGCATGTATATATATATGTATATATATATATATATATATATATATATATATATATATATATATATATATATATATATATATATATATATATATATATATATATATATATATATAAAGTAATACATGTATCAAAAAAAGTATATATGTATAAAAGTTTTATATCAAAGTAAACATGCCAAAGCTATTATACGATTTTTATGAGTAAAGACACAATGACATGTAATACATTTTCAATATTTGGATACTAAAGGCTCTATTTGTGTGTGTTTGAGCTGTATGTATGACATACGTATTTTCTATCTAATGATGTTGAGTGACAGACAAAGAAAAGAAGTTGTGGGAAATCAGAATCAGAATCAGAAAAGGGCATTCAAACACAAATAAACAGATTCATTTAGACTCAGAGTAATTCTTTTACACCAAAACACTCTTGGACATCGGGAGTCCTGTAGCCATTTCTTGGGAACTGCGCAGTGTCTGATCTCAGCACTGACGCAGAATCTAACAAGGCTCTGTGACACATCTATGGTGTTGAGCATCATGTGATTAAAAACCCAAGACAACAACAACAACAGTCAGCCTCATAAAAAGAAAACACTCTGCACTCATGCATGTCGTGATAATAACATTAGCATGGCCACGGTGTCAAGAGATGTCAGCACACTAATGATGAAGATGATGAAGCAGGGGGCTTGCATCAACAAAGCGTTAAACTGCATTAACATCAGTTCAGCACTCACTGTTTCTGGACGAGCTCCTCGGCCGACAGCGGGCCTTGCTGCTGCTGGAATGATTTTAGCGACTCAAACGCTTTCATTAGCTTCTCCATGGTGGCCATTTTAACAGAAGCTGTGATGAAGATATAGCCTGGTCGGAGAGACGGTAATATTTACAAACTGAAGGCGACAGCCAGTGTCACAGACTGGTATCGAGCGCAGTGCAGAATGCCGAGGGGAAACTGAAGGTGTCGTCGAGACGGACACCCCTCACGGAGGACAAAAGCCCTTCAAATCCGGTCTAATTTCCGCACACCATCCGATTAGGACCAGTGTTCAAACAATATGTTCTGAAGGTAGTTGATAGCACGTCCAGTTCCGAAAGCCATCTTAAAGCTGGGTTAGAAGAGCAAATGTTCTGCTGTATTTCCGGGTTAATAAAACTCCTGTCAAAATTGAAGTCCTCCAATTCATAATAAAATCAATGGCGAATGTCTGCACATTGTTATGCAAGACTTCAGCTAGACCGACTTTATAAAGTTTATTGATCAATTAATACAACTTTTGTGTTTGTCTTGATACTTCAAAATTTTATATATTATTTCTGACGAAACGATGCACATTTAATTTAAAATAGCTTTTAACAATAAGACAGACAAACAAACAAAGGGTTGCATTAAATTTGAATGGACAATCTCGAAAGCACCCCTTTCATTCCCCCTCTCTTCTCAGTTGGGATGGTGTGCCAAATCAAAGGTTACCATGGGCCAACTTTGGCCCGCGGGCCCTAGTTTGAGCATCACTGGTATTGATCAACATGAAGTGTACTCTCATATTCTTAAAAAAAAAAAAAGTGCACCTTTTTATAACCTGATATATATATAATATATTCCTTTAACATTTTAGAGAATGTTTTAATAAGTAAAATATTAATACATCATCTATAAACATGACATTTTGAATGTTTTAGGAATTTTTAGAAATAAAATTTTTACAACTTATTACATATAAAACCTTACATATAGAACCTTTACATATAAAAATTACTTATTCGTGGTACATACAATTGTTAGTTCGGAAAATGGAAGAAAAAAAGCAATTAATTAAATAATCTATAGGAAAGTACATTAATTAATTCTGTCTACTAATTCATATTTCTCAGCCACAAGTATAGTGGAAAAGGCCATTTAAATAAAATAAACCTTTAATATTCATATTCACAATACTGTAATAAAGTTTAAATTCTTCACACCGAATGCAATTCCAATTTTTTTAGGCTTGGCTGGTCAGGCCAAATCTCCCCACAAACTTCAGATCTATGCAAACTACAAGGCTTGCCTGTTGTCCAGTTCCTGAAAAAAACTATATCAAAATAGGATAAAAATATACTGCATACACAGTGTAAATAAAAAAATGTTTAACTCGCATGAAATATTTGCTCTTTTAAAAACAAAATGAAAACGTAGTATTTTTTTCTCACTCTAGGATGGGTTCAGTGTTATCCACCCATTTCCACACTCCCTCAGTGGCATTCCCATCTTTATACTTCACCTATACTTCATCTTTATACATCACCCTAACCTGCCTAGCTAACCATTAACCTAGTAAAGCCCTTAAATGTCACTTTAAGCTGTATAGAAGTGTCTTGAAAAATATCTAGTAAAATATTATTTACTGTCATCATGGCAAAGATAAACGAAATCTGTTATTAGAAACGAGTTATTAAAACTATTATGTTTAGAAATGTGTTGAAAAAAAAACATTGGGGAAAAAATATACACGGGGCTACTTATTCAGGAGAGCTAATAAATCTCACTTCAACTGTATGTATATTAATAAACGGAAGAATAAACTATTTCAACTTATGCCAAACTTTAAAAAAAATATTTAAAAAAACTAAAGAAAAACCTAACAAAACAAATGTGTTGAATGAATACCTACCAAATGGAAAAAGTTTTTCTGAAGTCTGTGCTTTTTGGATTTGGACTTGTTTGCTAGCCAGAAGTTGATCTCTCTCTAAAGTGAGATTGTAGTAACGTCTGTTCAGGTAGTCCTGATCATAAATACAGCGCTTATATTTGGCCTTCAACTGGACAGTGTCTCTTCTGTACTTGAACATTACAACTATGAGACCAGTTAACAGTAGGCCAAACAGAAATGCCAAGAGCACAATCATCACTTTGTAAAGTTTTGCTGAACCTAAATGGAAAAAGGCATACATTACAACACTAGCAAAGCAATATGATATTTAATCAGTCTCTCCAGGATTGTGTGAATCCAGTGGCTCGAGAGATTTAAAAAGATAGAATGATAGGTTTTTCTTTATTTTCACAGCAAAACATAAGTATTTAACTAAATAATACCATAAGCTTTTAGAAAATCCTTCACAAGATCAGTCATTTTAGGCTGTAAATATAATAAAGTCTCTGCAAAATCGTGGAGGGACTGTTAAGTATATACTATCATACTTAATTAATGTGCTCTATGTTGTAGTTTACCTGGTTCCTGGGAGTCAGTTTGGTAGATCTGATATTTTGTAATCCAGCTGGTTAATTCTTGATGGTTGAGGCCACAGATGTGTGACTACAGTTGACTGCATTTTCTCTGTTCATTTCAATCTCATATATATTTGAACACTATTTCAACCTGTGTAATAAACAGCCCATATCACACTTTCATGACTTTATAAAGCACCATGTTAGCTGTATGTTAACGTTATTAACGGGATTTAAAATAATTTCAGAATGTTTCACCTGTTAATTTCAGAGTAACAAAATATAACAAACTCATTCCGTGAGGCTATGTTTACCAGACCACTTTATATCAGAGCACAATATAATAATTATATAATAAATACTCACTGTGTGATTCTCTAACAGGATTTGCCATGCTATGTGGAGGACTTCCCTTTATAAGATTCCCAAATCTACTGAAAATATATCATCACCTACTTCTCTAAATGATTAACTGTTGTAACAGTGGCTTGCTTCTTCACACACTACACCAAAACACCGCTATAAAATGTTTTATTAACTGTATCCATTAATACAGTGGTTCTCAACACTGTTTTGCAACACCTGATTTCCCTCATCAGCTCATTAACAGAGACCTGCTTATCAGAAATGGTTGCGCGAGACAAACGAGGCATGTAAAATGTGCAGTCCAGGGGAACTCCAGGTAGAACCGCTGCATTAATACATAGACACCAAATCAACTATTTAGCGACTATTGTGGAGTAAATGCAACAAGCGGTTTAAACATGTATCCTTTATGCATAACTATGCTTGGACACTGTAAAAATATCTATGAATCTGCCTTTTTCCATAGTTTGTATTTCATGTTTTTATTTTTTCAACATTTGTTTACGCTTTTGAATTGCATTATTGCACCTTGACCTTTTTTCCAACCAATTTTAACCTTGAAAAAGTGACTTTCATTAACATTTTTAATAAAGTGATATATTGTAGGGGTTGGTGTTCTATATTACGGTACAAACCTTGTAATAAACTTTGTGTTATTTTACAGACTTATTTCTTATGCATTATATTATTTCAAACTACTAAAATGTCAATAAAAG